>NC_064836.1:35701801-36004832 GCF_024166365.1 Elephas maximus indicus | reverse complement strand
AATTCTACTTTTTGTCCTATAGGGTCGCTAAGAGTTGGAACTGACTCAGCAGCCATGGGTTTGGTTCACTTTTATCAGGAAGGGAGAAGGTGGCGCCTGGTCAAGGTCAAGCTCAAGCACAGGATGCTGACAGGTAGAAGTTAAGCGATTCAGATACCTGGTCGAGTGGTCAGTCCTCGGTCGGCAGCAGGGCGGGCGTCAACAGGCTCAACTGGGCACAGGTGGCAAGATGCACAGAAAGCAAACAAGACAAATCGAGACGGTAAGTCGTGGCTCCGGGACACAGAGCAAGGAAAAGCATTTGCAATCAACAAGTTACAAAAAAGGAGCAGCTGGAAAAGAACCAGTGAGTTAATCCCAGACATAAAGGGGTAGGCGGGGCACCACTTCCAAAGGTTTATGGCCATTTAGGGGTCAATCCGCAGCCTTAGCATTCTAATAAAAATGGTCACCAGGAGCCCCACTGACATCGAAGAAGAGGGTTGGAGAGTGTAGCTTTTCCTCTCAGCTAGTTTAGAGACAGTTTCTTGGCTTTTGATTAGAAATGAAAATATATTACACCCAGCCCAGCAGAAAACCTTAAGGAGACCTCCTTTTTACCACTGTACATTCTTATCTTACTTTACAGTTAGTTAACTAGCAAAGGACTTGGTTAGATCTCCAGGGGAAATGCAAATAAGAATTTATCAGGGAAGTTTCACCACATAATTTGCCGTTTCGTGAATCAAATTTGTCTCTAGACTGAGGGCAAAAGAGGTCAATCTGTGAGTTTCTCGCCTTTGTTTCTTGAGGCTGGTTTCTGTTGGAGAGATGACACACAGTTGATATGTGTGAAATGTGAATAGTTTCTTCCATTACTTGTCAACATGAATAATTTTCCCTTTGTGTGTATTCTGGGTCTGACCCAAAGGAAGCAGGAATGAAGCGTTATAGACGGCACAACGTGGCCAACTCTGCTTACCGTTATCTGGAATTTCCAAAAGACTTCCGACTCTCAAAGAGTTATTTCCTTGAATTTATACTGGGCTTCGAAGACACAAGTGATGGAGAGAGAAACAAAGCTGTTAGGGTAAAGAAGGCATCGGGGCAAATGCAGGCAACGGAGGGGGAGAAGCCCCTTAGGGAAGGCCCCCGGTGATGAAAAGGTTAAGACAGTAGGAAAAAGAGAGCACAGGTGTTAACAAGAAGGCAAGGTGTGCTCCATGGGATGGCAACTGGATCAGCGACTTCCACAAAACCACAGAGCTTCCTGAATCACATGGGGTGGGCATTCAAAAGTGGCATGAGAAGCCCAAATCGATTTTGAATGCCACACACTGGCAGGAACGGTGAAAGGAAGAAAGCCACAGCTCGCCAAGTATTTAAATAGGAGGAGAAAATAATGTTTCTGGGTACGCTAAGAAATTTGGAGGAATCCGAAAGAGAAAAAGAAATGCTGAGTGAAATAAGTCATCCACGAAAGGAGGAACGCTGTCTGATCTCACTTGTATGGAATACCTAGAACAGGCAAAGTATAGCGATTAAAGTTTATTACCAGTTACCCGGGGCCGGAGGGAGAGAGGAAGGGAGAGTCACCATTTAGGAAGCGCTGAGTTTCTGTTTATGGGGATGGGAAGTTCAGCAAATGGATACTGGTGGTGGCAGCACAACGTGATTAATGTGACGGGTGTCACTGAACCGTACATGTGAAAAATGCTGACTTGGCACGTGTGTTATCTATATATTTACAACAATTAAAAAAAAGAGAGAAAAGTGGTTTGGTCCTTTACAGTGCAGAGACTGGCAGCATGGTGGAGAAGGAAGGGGGGTGGAGGCGTTGCCTGCCCTCGTTTCCACCCCAGACTCCAACGTTTACAATGTAGGAGACCTTGGGCAAATGGCCACTTCTACAGCTGTACTTATAACTACAGTGAGGAGGAAATTAAGATACATTTAAAAACCTGTTTTAAAAACTTCCAATACTATAACTGGATTCATTAAATAGCCTATATATTGAATATTCTCTAACAACTATGGCTGCAAGTTAGAAGCCCTGGTGGCACAGTGGTTAAGAGCTATGGCTGCCAACCAAAAGGTTGGCAGTTCGAATCCATCAGCTGCTTCTTGGAAACCTAGGGGCAGTTCTACCCTGTCCTATACGATCTTTACGAGTTGGAGCTGACTTAATGGCACCTAACAGTAACAACATTGCTGCAAAGGATCTCCAGTACTTGTCTATAAGAATTAAGGCACAACTCTGCAACTCACAGATACACTAAAACAATGAAGTATAGTTTCTCTATAACTCATCTTTTTCCCCCCACCTGAAACAATGTATACCTGTTAAAAACCCCGTTGCCATCGAGTTGATTCCGACTCATAGCTACCCTACAGAACAGAATAGAACTGCCCCAAGTGTTTCAAAGAAGCACCTGGTGGATTCGAACTGCCGGCCTTTTGGTTAGCAGCCAAGCTCTTAACCGCAACGCCACCAGGGTTTCTGCAACAACATACAGTGAGTGACTTTATGACTCTGTAAAAATGGGGTTAATGGGAGGATTATTGTGCTTCCTGAGAATTTCCCGATGATGGTGCTTCAGTTGTGGGTAAGAACACAGCAAACCACACTCAAAGAACAAACAAGTAACAGAAGTGGTAATCCTATAAATCAACAGGTAAATCATTAGTATATGTATTCGACTCTAAGGTTTCTGTTAGCTATATTTTTACAATTAAAGAAATAGAAAAAGAAAACAACAACAACAAATATACCAGAGAACAACTCTGCAAATACATACAGTCTTACAAGAACTTGTTGTGCCTCTTCAAATATGTATTATTTATACATATGTATTCCATATAAAGAGGCAGACAACTGGCCACAGAGACACTCTACTCGGGTGTTCACTGATCCTACGCTGACCTTGAGGCTGGTCTCCTCAGGCAGTAATGAAGGAACAGAACACAGACTGCTGCTAATGACTCAAAGGCTTCCACCAGTTCATTTCACGGTCCACGAGAACAACTGTTCTCTAATGTTACCTTCACTTTGTTTTAGCCACTTACTTAGGTTTTGTGGATCTGAAATCCAAAAAGAATAAAAATTCCTGAAGGCCAGCTGCAGCTGTGTAGGAGGCTATACTACTGGAGAACTGTGTTTATCTTTTCAACGTAATTAAAAGACTGCCTGGGCATCTGACCTTCCTTCTAACTGTGACTAATTATTCTCAAGAAAAACACCACATTTCTGGTAGGCATTTGAAGCTCTGGTGATAAGAACTGCCAGGACAATGAAAGGAAATCCTTTGAGAATTTTAGATGTTTTCAATAGCTCTGTGTGTACGTGCATGTGTGTGTAAAAAGAGAGATTAACAAGAAATCTGATTCTGGGGAGAGGCAGAGGGAAGAGGAGAAGTGAGACTTTAGGATTATATGCTTACAGGGCTTGGTATATTCAGTAACTTTAAGGATACATTATTTGGGCCAAATGGGTGAATCTCCTCGACAAAGGCTCGTAAGTTTCTCTGATAGGATACTGATTCCCTTAAAAAAAAAAAAAAAAAAAGCTACCAGTTGACACGAACTATGTTGCTATGATCTGAACAGGTTTCAGTGGAGCTTCCAGGCTAAGGCTAACTAGGAAGAAAGGCCTAGTAATCTACTGCCAAAAATCAGCCAATGAAAAGCCTATGAATCAGAATGGCCTGATCCATAAACAGTCATGGACATGATGCAGGGCTGGGCAGCTAACAATACTCATGAATAGCTAACAAAAATTAACAGCAGAGACCTTGCAAGGAGCTTTTCATGCAGTCTCATTTAATGCTCAAATCGTATCTTCGAGTTAGGGACTAATGTCACCCTTGTTTTACCAATTAGGAAGCAGCCAGAGGAGCTAAGTAACTTGCCCACCATCTCATAGCAGAGCTGGAATTTCGATTCAGATACATGTCATCCAGGAGGGTGGGGTAGTCCCACCTGTGGGATGTGGGGAGTGTGGAGGTGTTTTTTGTCATCATTATGACTAGGGAAAAGGAGTCCTATGAGGTTTTAGCGCGTGGGGGGCAGGGATGATGCCTGATGCTCTGCATGGGCAATCCCACACAATTGAAAATTGTTCTGCATCCTATGTGATTTTCTCATTTCCAGAACCTAATGCAATTGCAAAGAGAAACACAAAGCATTCTTACAGTTTTAATGTGAGCGGAATTTTCTAGGAACATACCACTGGGTAAACTGAGGAAAGAATGGATTATTCAGAGCTTTACCAAGAGTTATTCACTATTGTTGAAAATCACATCCCTGCTGCTGCTGCTGCTGCTGCTCACAGAATCTAAATCACCAAAAGAGGCCTCTATTTTGTTAGGTGCCGTTGAGTCGATTCCGACTCACAGTGACCCTATGGACAACAGGGAAACATTGCTCAGTCCTGCATCATCCTCATCTGCATCTGTCACATCCATACAGGGGCAAACACCTGACGATGCCATTGTTTCTACTACTAGCTGGGTCAGAGCACTTAATGTAGTGTAACATAAAAATTATAAATTATGTCCAATACATTGACCTCCACCTCTAAACTTTGCCAGTCAATTTTATTTAAAGATTGTTAAGGAGGCTTTTAAAAACATGTTATAAAAGGGATGTTGGGTCTGACAGTGTTGTGAACCACAACTCAAGAACCTAAGGTCTTAGATACTATTGTTTCCCAATACTTTTGCATAAGACTTTGCTGTTTATCAATAACAGATCTTTATTTAGCAAGAATAATGCCAGCTCTTTGGATGAAGCCAAGGTAACGTAACAGCTGCACTGGGTCAAGGACCCAGAGGCACTAAGGACTGTGCCCAGCTGGGCATCTTGGCAATACCAAGGGCTTTGGGTGCCAAGTACAGATTGTCTCCAAGGGCTGATGCTAAAACGTGTGCTGTTAGGAATCTAAACATCCAAACCCAAAGGCCACAGGCCATTCCCAGAGCCCACTTCAGAGTAGAATGCATTGCTCTGTGGTATCTCCATATTGTTTTGGTATTGGCCTTCCAAAAACTGATCACTCTGGGGAAACCCATTACAGCTAATTCAGTCTTTTTCTTTGGATTATTTGGTGAGAGAGGAAAAAAATTCACATCTTTTACTAATGTCTTTTAACTTGGCTGAGACTTCGCTGTTTCTTACTTGATTTGGGGGAACTGTAACATGCTCAGCTTCTAAGCAAAATGTCAGAGATTTGAGTCTGCCCAGAAGCACCTCAAAAGAAATGCATGTCACTCTACTTTCAAAAAATCAGCCATCAAAAACGCTAGAGAGCTCAGTTCTACTCTGACACACATGGAGTCACCATGACTTGGGCAGCTGACTGGATTGCAACTGGCCTGTCTGGTTAAGGTTCGGGGAGCAGGAAAACAGTGGAAATGTTGAGGATAGGATTAGGGTTTAGAAGGGTAAAGTGTCAAACCTCTGGGTTTCAGGAAACTGCTTTGGTAAAATAGTTTCTTTCTGTATTTCTACTTAAAAGGAACAATCAGTATCAGTCAACTTTTTTTTTTTTTCTTAAACAAAATGGATCAGTTTAGCTACTATTTAAAATTTTTAATAAGAGCAGAATGCTCAACAGAAGACGCATAAACTTGGAGCATATAAGGGCAGACTTATTTATTTAACTGTTGGTTTTATTTCTAATACCGAAGTGGTGAATGTAAAGTTAAATCTACCTCATCAGAGTCAACAAGGAAATAAACAGATTAATATGCCACAAAAAAGCAGTTATCAATAGTGTGAGAAAGTAAAGGGAAAATCTGAAATTCAGGAAATGTGATGCCTTCTACCATTATATGAAATGCGTTGCTGTTCTATATCACGGTATGTGGCACCAAACTCATTGCATTCCACTGAAGTCGCTAAATGTGTCAAGTCGACTCAGGTCGCTAAATGTGTCGAATTGGTTTCCAGAAGAGTTAAAACTGACAAGGGCCTTGAGGGACTTTTATTTCTTTAGACTCTATATGGTCTGTATTTCTCAAGGATTCACAATATTTAAAGGAAATATCAAGGAACACAACCCTACACAGAAATCTCTCTAAATTAACCTCACTCTGCTGCTAAATTACCTTTGTTTTTGGTCACTAAATCCTTTTCCATCAACTTTACCATAGATCCATTTTAATTTCTAGGTCCTATTATTTGTGTGTGATCATAAAAAGGATTTAGGAAGGCTGAAATTTATTTTATCCTCTGTTCCAAAATCAATACATAATGGGAGCATTTTATCAGGTAGAAACTGTACATTTGAAAGACAAGTGAAAATGTCTTAAATTTTGAGACATTGACAGGAAGGAAACATAAATTATAACTTTAGAATCACGTTAGAGATAAATGCGTTTTCAAAGGCAGAAGTCATTTTAAATATTATAGAGTACAATCTAGATATTTAAATTTTTTCCAGGAATAGTTGAGACTTAGACGTAAGTGACAAATTTACATTGAACATTGAATCTGGCAGAAAGGGAAAAAAGGAAGTTACTTTTCTACCAAGAAAGGTTTGTTAGGGTTCAGAGATGTTGCCTATTTTCCTCTCAGTTTAACACCCTACATTCTAAATCACCACTCCTCTTCCGTGTGCCGTACTGGGGTGGCTCGTGTGCTGTTGTGATGCAGGAAGCTATGCCACCAGTATTTCAAATACCAGCAGGGTCACCTATGGTGGACAGGTTTCAGTGGAACTTCCAGACTAAGACAGATAATGAAGAAGGACCTAGTAGTCTACTTCTAAAACAACTGGCCAGTGAAAACCTTATGAATAGCAACAGAACATTGTGTGATATAGTGCTAGAAGAAGAGTCCCTCAAGTTGGAAGGCACTCAAAATATGACTGGGGAAGAGTTGCCTCCTCAAAGGAGAGTTGACATTAATGATGTGGATGGAGTCAAGCTTTTGGGACCTGCATTTGCTGATGTGGCACTACTCAAAATGAGAAGAAACAGCTGCAAACGTTCGTTATAATCAGAACATAGAATGTATGAAGCATGAATCTTGGAAAATCAGAAGTCATCAGAAATGAAATGGAACACATGATGATCAATATCCTAGGCATTAGTGAGCTGAAAGGACTGGTACTGGTCATCATGAATTGGGCAATCATATGGTTTACTATGTTGGGAATGACAAATTGAAGTGGAATGGTGTCACGCTGTGAGTGGTAGGATAGTATTCATCTGCCTACAAGGAAGATGAGTTAATACAACTATTATTAAAATTTACCTACCAACCATTAAGTCAAAGATGAAACTGGAGACTTTTACCAACTTCTGCAATCTGAAATTGATCAAAAATGCAATCAAGATGGATGATAGTTACTGGTGATTGGAACGCCAAAGTTGGAAACAAAGAAAGACCAGTAGTTGGCAAATATGGTCTTGGTGATAGAAACGATGCCAGAGATTGCATGATAGAAATTTGCAAGACCAATGACTTATTCACTGCAAATATATTTTTTTAACAGCATAAACGTTGACTATGCATGTGGACTTCACTGGATGGAATACATCGGAATCAAACTGACTACATCTGTGGAAAGAGACATTGGAGAAGCTCAGTGTCATCAGTCAGAACAAGGCCAGGAGCCGACTGTGGAACAAGACCATCAATTGCTCACATGCAAGTTCAAGTTGAAACCAAAGAAAATTAAAACAAGTACACAAGAGTCAAAGTAGGCCTTGAGTATATCCCATTTGAATTTAGAGAGCATCTCCAAAACAGATTTAATGCACTGAACACTAATGACCGAATACCACACAAGTTGTGGAATGTTATCAAGGACATCATACTTGAAGAAAGCAAAAGCTCACTAAAAAGGCAGAGAAAAAGAAAAGACCAAAATGGATGTCAGAAAGGACTCTGAAACTTACTCCTGAAAGCAGACTAGCTAAAGCGAACAGAAGAAATGACGTGAAAGAGCTGAACAAAAGATTTCAAAGGGCAGCTAGAGAAGACAAAGTATTATAATGAAAAACAAAGGCCTGGAGTTAGAAAACTCCTGGAGTTAAAAAACCAAAAGGGAAGAACTTGTTTCACATTTCTGAAGCTGAAAGAACTGAAGAAAAAATTCAAGCCAAGAGTTGCAGTACTTAAGGATTCTACAGGAAAATATCGAATGACGCAGGAAGCATCAAAAGAAGATGAAAGGAATACACAGAGTCATTGTACCAAAAAGAACTGGTCGACGTTCAACCATTTCAGGACGTACCATATGATCAGGAACCAATGGTACTGAAGGGAGAAGTCCAAGCAACACAGAAGGCACTGGTGAAAAACAAGGGTCCAGGAAATGATGGAATACTAATTGATAAGTTTCAACAAACAGATGCAACGCTGGAGGCGCTTACTCATCTATGCCAAGAAGTCGGGAAGATAGCTACTTGGCCAACTGACTGGAAGAAGTCAGTATCTGTATCCATTCCAAAGAAAGGTGATCCAAAAGATTGTGGGAATTATCAAATGATATCATTAATATCACATGCAAGTAAAATTTTGCTGAAGATAATTAAAAAATGGTTGCAGCAGTACATTGACAGGGAAATGCCAGAAACTCAAGCTGGATTCAGAAGAGGACATGGAATGAGGGATACCATTGCTGATGTCAGATGGATCCTGACTGAAAGCAGAGAATACCAGGAAGATGTCTACCTGTGTTTTATTGATAATACAAAGGCATTTGGCTGTGTGGATCATAACAAATTATGGACAACACTTAGAAGAATGAGAATTCCAGAACACTTAATTGTAATCATGAGGAATCTGATTACAGACCAAGAGGCAGTCATTCAAACAGAACAAGGGGACACTGCATGATTTAAAATCAGGAAAGGTATGTGTCACGGTTGTATTCTTCTACCATATTTATTCAATCTGTATGCTGGACAAATAATCTGAGAAGCTGGACTATATGAAGAATGAGGTATCGGAATTGGAGTAAGACTCATTAACAAATTGTGATATGCAATAACACAACCTTGCTTGCTGAAGGTGAAGAAGACTTGAAGCGCTTACTGATGGAGATCAAAGACCACAGCCTTCAGTATGGATTACACCTCAACATAAAGAAAACAAAAATCCTTGCCACTGGACCAGTAATCAACATCATGATAAATGGAGAAAACATTGAAGTTGTCAAGAATTTTATCTTACTTAGATGCACAATCAATGCCCGTGGATGCAGCAGTCAAGAAATCAAACGTACTGCACTGAGCAAATCTGCTGCAAAAGACCTCTTTAAAGTGTTAAAAAGCAAAGATGTCGCTATGAGGACTAAGGTGTGCCTTACCCAATCCATGGTATTTCCAATTGCCTCATATGCATGGAAAAGCTGGACAATGAATAAGGAAGAGTGAAGAAAAATTGATGCCTTTGAGCTATGGTGTTGGCGAAGGATACTGAATACACAATGGACTGCCAGAAGAACAAACATATCTGTCTTGGAAGAATTAAAGCCAGAACGCTCCTCAGAAGTGAAGATGGTGAGACTTTGTCTCACATACTTTGGACACGTTATCAGGAGGATCCAGTCTCTGGAGAAGGCCATCATGCTTGGTAAAGTAGAGGGTCATCGGAAAACATGAAGACCCTCAACGAGATGGACTGACACAGTGGCTGTAACGATGGGCTCAAGCATAATGGAACCTAACAACAACGACTCAGCATTCTAAATGAAAAATCCTAGTGTGTATTCAATTTACATAAATGAGATTAGACATTTTCCCCAAAAAGTTCTCATTAGAGACGAATAATGAGAATTTTAAGAGGTCAAAGTATGTCTACCTATATAAAAGATGACACAACCAGGACTCTAGTAATAATACATTTTAATAAGGAAGTTACCCAAGTCTTTGGTAACTAAACAGCCTTAAAATATTTTGCTCTATCTAAGAATTATTTTTGTAAACGGTAAAGTCTTAGTCATTTTCACTTTATAATTCACACTGCTATTCAAATCAGATGATATTACTGTAATGTGTTCTTTTTCAAATTCAGGAAACAAATTTGGGGTGATTACTCACATTAGAAAATTAGTCATAGAAAGATTTTCTGGAATGCTTCTTAAAAAAAAAACCTTCTTGAGTACACATAACTTCTAATATTTGATTTAGATATAGTCTGAGAAGTGCATTGATTGGGTTTTATGAGGTATGTATATTACAAATATGAAACCACCATTCAAGTGTGCTACTTAAGGAAAATCACCGCTAAAATCCTGTGTGTTCTGAAGTGCATTGATTGGGTTTTATGAGGTATGTATATTACAAATATGAAACCACCATTCAAGTGTGCTACTTAAGGAAAATCACCGCTAAAATCCTGTGTGTTCTTGAAAAGCATGCCATTAGTATCTAGAAATCAAGGTTTCCATGTGTTTGCAATTTCATACTTTTGAATATGTAAAAGTGATAGGGAATAGAAAGAAAAAAAGAAGAAACCTAAATGATGCCCCCTAAGGAGATAGCATTTGAAAGGTTCTGTTAAGAAATTTCTATGACGAAAGGAGACCCTCTGTTGCACAAATGTGCAATAAAGACAATTTTACTCTGAACAATTATAGGCAAAAATATTTAGAGCAACGTGCTTCTTAATTTTGACAGCTGGCTTCAATTTTGCTTTCTAAATACAAAATTGCTTAAATCTTACTTCTTCCTCTGCCTGGTACATTGTGATTTCCACAATCCCATCACCATTCTGATGGTCTGTTCTGTGTTCTTGGAAGGCGGGCGTTCCAGCTTCCTGTCTCAGCAACACGAGTTGAATATTGTGCTTTCATTACAGAAGCAACAAAACGCCTCCCAGTGGGAAAGTATTTTTTAAAATTCCTATCAAAAATCACTACTCCAGATTTAAAAAAAAAAAAAAAAAACACGCAGGTGTATAAATACATGTACATGTGTATATGTGTGTGTTAAAAATGTGTTATGTATGTGTATTTCTGTATGTGTGTGTACATCATTTCTAGATATAAATAGATACATGCTTATACACTAAAATGCTCTCCTTCCCTCCGGGGACTCTTACCTTCGTTTTCTGTGTTGGCTGGCACAGAGTCGACGCCAAAAGGATGCCAGGGCTGGAGATCATCAAGGCTGAACTCTCCATTCACGGGAAGAAGTTCCACCGTCGTTTTTGTTTCGGTCAAAGACGGCATGAGAGCATCATTTCCATAACTGATTCTTGGTTCACTGATCACGTTGGCCAAGACATCATCCGAGTAATTTTGCTCTTTCTGAAGCAGCTCATCTATGTAAAGCAAAACAAAAACATCTCTTTGGTGAATAATAACAACCACCACAGCAGCAGCAGCAGCTATTTACTGTTTTTAACTGCTTCACGTGTTTGATTTCATTTAGTCATGGCTTAGGTACCATTATCTCCACCTTAAAAAAAAAAAAAAAGTTGTTATGGAGACGACTCTGACTCATGGTGTCCCCACGTGCGTCAGGGTAGAACTGTGCTCCATAGGGTTTTTAATGGCTGATTCTTCAGAAGTAAATCACTAAGCCTTTCTTCCAAGGTACTTCTGGGTGGACTTAAACCTCCAACTGTTCAGTTAACAGCTGAGCACATTAACAGTTTGCATCACCTAGGGGTTCTGTCTCCATCTTATAGATGTGAAAACTGGGACATACAAAAAGTTAGGCAATTTACACAAAGCCACAGCTACTAAGTGGTGATAATGGGATCTCAGTCCAGAGAAGATGGCTCAGATGACTGATGTTCTTAAGCACTGTACCACTGTCTTCCCAGTGAAGAGAGAACCTTAAAAGTTGCCACCACCTCCTCTGACACAGAGTACACAGATGATTGCAGAAATAAACAGCGTACTTTGATGTGGTAACTGAGGTAGCGGGGAGTAGGGCACAAACTACAAATCTCTTTCAAGTCAAAGGATGTACCCAGTGGACCTTGAGTCTCTCCTTGAACACTTGTGTGGACGAGGAACTTCTAACTGACAGGCAGCCAGCTCCATTTTGCACAGTTCTCACAGCTTTGCCATGAACGAATCTGCCCGCCCAAACGCTCTCCTGGAGCTACATGACCTACGTTCTGAGGCAACACAGACACTGTCCCCTTGGCCTTCCAGATGCAGCTCTGCAGACATGAAGCTCTGCTCTGGCCCTTTCTTCTCTGGCTAGACATCACTGTCTCCAACGTTTCTCACGTGACCTGACACCAAATATCCTGGCCTTTTTCCTTTGCTGCTTGTCTTTTCTAAAAACTACTACCAGTATTCTTTTTTAAATTGACTCCTCAACAAAATGTTTATGGAACATAATTGGCTTATCCGAAGTTCTTGTAGTCTAGTAAAATTTTATTATCAGTATGCATTTTTACTGGAAAAAAATATAATATTGCTTTAAAAATTGACCCTGGGTTATCACAAAATTTGTATTTGAATATTATATTGTCAAAGATTGACCAGGTTTTTCTGTGTATTTTCCCTTCCATTAGAGGCCTATGGATAGCTTATGTCCTATTAACAATAATATTTCATTAGTCAGAACGTCACCCTTTCTAGTCATGCTGTCCAGAGTTTATTAAATATATTTCAAGCCAATCACAGGTTAGTATTAATGCTACAGAAAATGAAACCAGCATTTAAATTTAATTTGTAACATGTTACTATCATCCTTTAAATCCTCTTCTAAACTGACCAAAAAAAAAAACCTGAAAAATTAAAATTCTGATCAAATATATCCATTAAAACAATTTGAGAGAACACATTAAAGCATGTGATTAATATCCTTCTAAAAAAAATTTTTTTTTTTTTTAAGGAGTGAGTTTTATTACAAGATATTATTTTAAATGATAGAATCTGAAGCAAATCAGTCCTTCTGAAATCTAATTTGAATTTTAATATATATCTATGCTCCATGGCACCAATCTAAAATTCAGCATTTGATTCCCGCAATGACTTTTCCCAGACAGATAAAAGACATCCATTAGACTTCTTCCAACTTTTTCATGTCTTAGAGAGTCATGGGTAATGGCTAATAACTTAGCCAATGTCTGATTTAATAAATGGGCATTTCTTATATATAAATTTTATCCTTGTGACTGTTAGGCATTTACTAGAGAGGACATTCTGGAATAATAACTACGTGTGCCTACTATACCTTTATCTTGAAGGACTAACCTTCATCGGTGCTATCAGCTCTTGGCCCCACTTGGGGCCACATTGTTCTTGGTGTCTTTGCAGTCTTTACCATCACTTACCCTCCTCCTCCATCTGGAATGTTCTTCTCTTGCCTCCCATATGCAGTACTGAACTTCCTCCCCCTTATCTTTCTGAATAGCTCACTTATTCCTTTCTCCTTACATCTTTATCATTTTTTTCCCTTTGTACCTCTTTGCATTTCTCATTACAATTCTTCCCTTTGGAAATCTCAAACTCCAAGGATCTCCTACCTTTGGATGAATCTGGAATCTATTTCCCCAGCTCTGACTTCTCCCTCTGGCTCTAGTTCATATATTTCCAACAGCTTGCTGGATGTATTACTTAGATATTCCTCCTGATCCACAAAATTTGCATGTACAGAACTGTACTCAGTGGCCCTGTTCTCCTTCCTGTCTTCCCATTTCTAATCATGGCAGCGCCGTTCTCCCAGTCACTGAGGCTTGAACCCTTCAGAACCACCCGTGAACCTGACAACTCCTTTTTAATTCAACTTCTGAATCTTCTCTTATCCATCTCGTTGCCCTTTCCCACTATCTTTAGCCTGGTTGGACCCTACCGTTACTTTTTTCCCTAGAGAACTGTGATGGCCTCCTCATTACTCTCCCTGTATCAGTCTCTCCCTACTCTGACTTTTATCCGTCTATGTTCCCCAGGGAGCCCTGGTGATGCAGTGGTTAAGAGCTCTGCTGCTAAAAAAACGGTCGCCAGTTCGAATAAACCAGGCACTCCTTAGAAACCTATAGGGCAGTTCTACTCTGTCCTATACGGTTGCTACGAGTCAGAATTGACTCGATGGCGATGGCTTTGGTTTTTTTTGGTTCTGTTCCCCAGATACGTTCCAGATGCTGAGATTGGATGGATGGCTCCTCCCCATTTCAGTGGCTCCTCATTTTCTACTGAACTGAGCCCAAACTCCTTTGCCAGATGCTGAAGGCCTTCCGTGATCTAGGCTGATACCATCTTGCCAGCCATGAGGCCTACAGCTCCTTGCTGTATACACTACACTCACAGACTGAACGATCTGGGTTATTCCCACATGGGACTGGGCATTCCCATCATAACTCTATTGTATTCTCACTACCTCTGATGCTCCTCTCCCACCTGTGTTTATAAATTATATGAACTCTTTAAAATCTAGTGTAATGGACTGAATTGTGTCCCTCAAAAATAAGTGTCAACTTGGTTAGGCCATGTGTGGTTGTCCTCCATTTTGAGATTTTCCTATGTGTTATAAATCATAATCTCTGCCTTTGGTTAAAAAGATTAGGGTGGGATGTAACACCCTTACTAAAGTCACATTCCTGATCCAATATAAAGGGAGCTTCCCTGGAGTGCGGCCTGTACCACCTTTTATTTTACAAGAGATAAAAGGAAAGGGAAACAAGCAGAGAGATTTGACCTCATACTACCAAGAAGTAAAAGGAGCAGAGTGCGACCTTTGGACTCGGGTTTCCTACGCAGAGAAGCTCCTAGTCCAGGGGAAGATCGACGATAAGGACCTTCCTCCAGAGCTGACAGAAAGAGAAAGCCTTCCCCTGGAGCTAATACCCTAAATTTGGACTTGTAACCTACTAGACTGTGAGAAAATAAATTTCTCTTTGTTTAGTTCATCCACTTGTGGTATTTCTGTTATAGCAGCACTAGATGACTAAGACATCTAGCAAAAATGCCAACTCTCTTCTCAACAACTTTATAAAAAAGGCAGGCATTATTATCCTTTGTTATTGCCATTAGCTGCTGTCGGGTCGGCCTCCAGCTCACAACAACCCCATGTACAACAGAACTACATGCTGCCCCGTCCTGCAGAATTCCTATAACTTCTTGCGGATTGGACAGTTATAATCCACAGGGTTTTCACTGGTTGATTTCTGAAAGTAGATCCCCAGGCCTTTCTTCTTAGTTTGTCTTAGTATCCTTCCAAGATAGGAAACTGATGATGGAAGAGATTGGGCTAACCTCTTTAAGATCACACGGCCAGTAAGTATCATCAGTGCTGAAATTCAAGTCCTGGGCTGCCTATTGCCAACTTCCATACATTTAACCCTGAGAGATTCAGCCTCACACAGTACTAGAGGAGGTGGCTTACTCTTAGTCATCATTCACTTGTTTATTTATGGAGTAAATTAAATCATTAAATTAGAAATCATGCATTATACACACAACTTGGTTCTAATATCATCAGCCAGGTCGTCCTCACATATAATCCACATAAGGTTTACTGAGTTGCGAGCTGACTTAATTACTACCAGCCCCGTGGAATGGTTATTATTTTCTTCCTCCAAATGGGCATGTTCCAGGCATGGGAAGCTGGAGAGGGTCCTGTACCATCTCAGACCTTGGCAGTAAAAAGGTTTAATAGGGAGTTGTCACAGGTGGGAGACCTTCAATCTGTCCTTCGTGGGGCAGTTTGGGTTGATCTTTTTCTCTTTCATCTTTTATCTGTTGGTAGGGCATTTCCTCCAAATGCCCACCAGAATGGTGAGCACCACGGAGTTTAATGTTTATTAGAATCATTTTCAGAAAACGAAAGGGAATAAAAACACTGAAGAAAAGCACCATTCTTTGCAGACTGAAAAGCACTTTTTTTTTTTTTTTGGGTACAAAACAGTAAAAATCCATGTTCCTATCTTAATTGAAAATAGGGGATTTAGAAACAGCCACCTCTAGTTATCTGATTCAAAACAATGAAGTCAGAGTGTGGTTTTAAGGGACGAAAAAAGGGTGAAAATCATAGACTGCCATTAGTCAGAGAAGAATTCAATTTTGTGATCATAAAATGTCTAAGGCAGCCAGCCACCTCTCGACATTATTAAGGGCTGAGGATTTTACCAATGGTTAACACAATTGACACCCGGCAATTCAGCATGTGAGAAAAAACCTGGCACCAAATGTGATTACTTCATTGCTAATTCTGACTGGGACTCTATCTTTGACTTCTATGCTGAGACTAATCACACAGTAACCACACTCCTACCATGTTAGTGGTCCTGATGGATTATCCTTTTATCTGAATTAATTTAATATTTTATTACAATGCTTTGATGGCCTATATTGGGGATTTCCAAAGCTTTTAAGCATCAACAGTTGCCAACTGCCATATTAAGCTTGAAGATTAGGCTCATTTCCTCTCAAGACTCTCTTTTTTCTCTAAAAGCTATTTATTATTGCCCAAAATGGCGGCACTTACCTCTAGAGTCAAATATCTTCTTTCATAATACCCAGGCAATTAAAATAAAAGCAGAAATACTTACCTGAATTGAATAATGCTAATATTTAACCTACGGTTTAAGCAGTAACAGAAATTGATATTCAATTTCAAATATTAAACACAAATTGAACACTATCACCTTGCTGTTTTAAAAAACGCTTGCAGGATACATAATACACGTGTTAAGGTTGTTGTTAGTTGCCATCGAGTCGATTCCGACTCATGGCGACCCCAAGTGTGCACAGTAGAACTGCCCCATAGGGTTTTCAAGGCTGTGACCTTTCAGAAGCAGATTCTCAGGCTTGTCTTCTGAGGTGCCTCTGGGTGCGTTCGAAATGCCAACTTTCCAGCTAGCAGTTGAGCACTGAACTGTTTGGGACACCCAGGGACTCCTATATTAGATGTACTGATAGTAAATACAAAACAAAAACAAAACAAAAAAAAACCCCACTGAGCTATCACTGAAAATATCTAAGATATTTTAAAGAAAATAACATCAAAAGAAACAATAGTGTTTCAAATGGCTAATTTTTTTTTTTCCTGTAGCAGAAACAGAATTCCATAGCAGTTCATTTTGAGAGAAATGGCCTCATAAAAGAACTGCTAAATGGGAAACAGATGAATTCTAGATAATCCACTTAGTATCCTTCTTTTAATTATTAACCCACTACCTCTAACTCCTAAAAACTTAATTGCCACATTTTAGGTTTCTCAAGAAAATAAAGTTCATAGACATTAGATCAACCTTCTCTTACACATTGAGTTATAATTTCTGAACTGTTTCTTCCACATGTTAAACATATTTGGGTGGGGAGGGAAATTCCCTTCACATAAAGGAGGTGCAATCGTAACCTTTTCCCTGTAAAACACGGCTCTTATAGCCCTGGCTTGTAGGCTGGTGAGTCCGTGAGGTCCCTCTGCTCATTGTTTTGTCTGAGATCTAGCCTGTGTTGCTTCCCCCCATCCCTGTTTTGTGATTCTTCTGGTTCCTGCAGCCTCTCCCCCAAATGGAAATTCTCTTTCCATCTTGTCTAATGGGATTCTCATGTGACCAATTCCTAACTTTCTAACAAATATTTACTCATGCATCTGCCTGAAAGGAAGATGCATAAATAAATATTAAACCCTGCCCAATGTACCCTCCGGAGCCCTGGTGGCACAGTGGTTAAGACCTTGGCTGCTAACCAGCCGATCCTTGGAAAGCCTATGGCAGTTCTACTCTGTCCAATAGGGTCATTATGAGTTGGAATTGACTCGAAGGCAATGAGTTTTTTTGTTTTTTTTTTTTTTTAATGTACCCCTGATTGCTGCACTGGAAATATCTGTAAAAGGGATGTATTTTTTTCCCTTGATCAAGAAACTCAACTGTAAATCAGCTGTCAACAATTCTAGGCATTTTCCCACTCCAGGACTGAGAGACCAGATTTAATTTTCAAATTACAGTTCTGTACATGTCTGATGCACCATTCATCGTTATCACTGCCATGCTGTTTACTGTACTCAATGTCACCATGGCCTCTAAAACTCCCTAGAATTTTTCCTCATCTGTAAAATTAGGGGAGGCTGGACTAGATGGTCTTTGCAACTCCTTCACTTTAAATCCTGTGATCTATATCTCTGCTACTTGGACACCCCCTTGGTGCTTGTTGTTGTTGTTAGCTTGCCGTTGGGCAGGCTCCAAATTATGTTGACTCCATGCACAATGGAACAAAACTGCTGCCTGGTCCTGCACCATCTTCATGATCTTTGGTTGGTATGCTCAAGTCTATTGTTGCCCTACAAGCTAGGGGCTCATCTTACAGCACTACGTCAACAATGTTCTGTTGTGATCTACAGGATTTTCACTGGATGATTTGTGAAAGCAGAAATTGCCAGGCCTTTGTTTCTAGTCTGTCTTAGTTTGGGAGGTTCACTGAAACCTGTCCACCATGGATGACCCTGCTGGTATTTGAAACACCAATGGTATAGCTTCCAATATCACAGCAACACACAAGCCACCACAGTAAGGCAAAATGCAGATGGGTAGTGGAGGCACTTGCTAAAAATGCAGACTCTCGGGCTCCACGCATGCCTAAGGAATGAGAACCTTCATGTTAACATGATCCCCAGGTGATTCCTATGCTCAACAGAGCCTGAGAGGCCTTGTTCTCCCTCATTCTGACCATGAATTGTATGACTTGTACTTGAACATGGTTGAATTTATTCACAGGCACCACTATACAATGAGTTCACTTATTCCTGTCATAAAAGACAAAGCAACAATGACAAAACAAACAAAAAAAATAAAACAACAAAGGTGTAAAAGCTGAGAATGGGCAGCAAAAGTTTTTTAGAAGAAACCTTACTCCAGAACACCTTAAATTCATGTCCATAGAACCCAACAATCTGTTGCCTGGTAGGTATAATTAATGGTAACATTTCTGCACCCACAGGAAAGGGAAGGACGGTTGGCTATGAGTTTCCTTCCTTGTCAAACCATTTATCAGGTGGGAAATCACGCACCAGCCAGAGCAGGAAAGTCTTCAGGAGGCAGGTCAGTGTTATTCAGACTCCGAGAAAAGAATGTACTTAAAAGTGTAGAGGGCACCAGAGGACACAATTCATCACTATGCTTGTCCCAGAAAAAAACAGCTATCGCCTAGTGACTAAATTTACCTTTAAGCACGGGTTTACTTACCCACAGTTCAATGGAGCAGAGCCTGTTTAGAATACTGATTTTGGGGAAAAACCCAAACCAAATCCATTGCTGTTAGGTCGATTTCCGACACACAGCGACCCTATGGGACAGAGTAGAACTGCCCCATAGGGTTTCTAAGGAGCGGATTCGAACTGTCAACCTTTGGTTAGCAGCCTGAGCTCTTAACCACTACACCACCAGGGCTCCAAAAAAGCCTGTATTTTTTAAGTGGTTTTTGTACATGGGAGGGGTGGTTTTGGTTTTGAGGAATGGTTTGATTTGCTGTAACTGACCTGTGTCATGCTATGGAAACCCTGGAGGTGCAGTGGTTAAAAGCTACAGCTGCTAACCAAAAGAGTCTGGCAGTTCAAATCCCCCAGGCGCTCCTTGGAAACCATATGGGGCAGTTCTGCTCTGTCCTGTAGGGTTGCTATGAGTTGGAACAACTCGACGGCAATGGGTTTCGTTTTTTTGAGGAGACTGGTGGAGCAGTGGTTAAGTGCTCAGCTGCCAACCAAAAGGTTGGTGGTTTGAACCCACCAGCTGCTCAGAGGCAGAAAGATGTGGCAGTCTGCATCAGTAAAGTTTTATAGCCTTGGAAACCCTACGGGCAGTTCTACTATGTCCTACAGGATCACTATGAGTCAGAATCGACTCATAGGCAACAGGTTTTGGATTTATTGCCCCTTGATGCATTAAATCAATTGCACTAATGATACCTTCCGTTTCTGTGGTCTTTTCATATCCATCAGCTCATCTGATACCCACAACAATCCTTATACAGAGATTGCTATCCCCGCTGATAGTTGAGCAAACTGACATCCATCCTGAGAAGTGTATTTGCAGTTAGCAAGCGGCAGGAGTGGGATCTGAACTCAAGTATCCTGACTGCTAGCACACCTTACTGTGATTCAATGAAAAACTCCATTTCATTTAACTTTAATAACTAACTCTATTAGAGAAAGATTCCCCCATCTATAATCACAGCATCCTGTGATAATGTTTTGCCTGTTATTTCTGATGGATTTGGAAAGGGCTGAGTTCAATGGTGTCTCTCTGTTCATATGAATGAACTAAGGCAAAACTTAGTCCAACTCAAGGCCACAAAGCTTCTCGATGGTGGAGCAAAGCTGAAGAATCAAGTGATTTCCAGCTCTACAACCATGTGATGCCCCTCCTCCACTAAGTGAAGCCATACCTGACACTTCCCCTTTGACAATCCATCCTTGACAACCGTTTCTCTCTCTGAACACCCGCCTCCCACTTCTTTAGACTGCCATTTTGTCTGGAAGACTGGAATGAATACGATAGCTCAAGAAATCATTATTAGGTTTCAACAACTCCAAGACCAAATTTAAAATGATTTAGACTCCTTTTGACTTTGAACGGTTTAAATGTTTGAACAGTGGGTTGATTCTGTACATGCTATTGACCCAAATACTCCTTTTCATCCACGGTGCGGTGGCTAGGATGTTTCAATGGCTGAGGTTGAAATAGCCCTGTAGGACGCAGCCACATTTTTCAAATTGGGTAAAAATTTACAGACATATTATCTCAAAGTAATGCTGCCTCACAAATCTAGCTTTTAATCTTTGACCTCTAGATAACTGGGTCAGTCCTTTTATTTCCAGCTACATTATTAATCTTGAGTCAACTTTCAGATTCCATGTCTGAATCTAGGTATTTTTCATCAGTACTTTTTTGGCTACAGCTCTTGAGTAGGGCATGCTTTGTCCACTTATGGCAACAAACTGTCCCTGGAGATGACCCAAACAAGGTTGCATATCACTTGTGAAAATATTCCTTCTTACACGTGTCATTTTCCCTGAAGTATCACATGTCTGGCTGAAGACAGCAGGTATAGAAGAAGTCCTTTTTCAATTAAGACAAATTTCCTTTTGGTTTTCAAACACTGTAGATCAAATGACATAGATCTACCAATGGCATCAGTCAGAAATCAAGATAAAAGTCAGTCAGACTCTGCTCTCTGGCATCTAAAAATGGATTACAGGGCTCCTTTTGCATGTTTACTTGTGGAACAGAGCCAACATTCTGATCTCATTTCCAACTACAACAGGGGTCTTGGTCCTGCCTGGGTAATCAGGAACCTAAACAATCCTGAGGGAACAAATATTCTAAAGTTTAGATTAAAATGCCAGTTTATATGCTATAGAAATCATTTCTGAAGTATGCAGTATTGAGGTCACAATTCACATATATATATGCAGCTTTGGTGGCACAGTAGTTAAGAGCTAAGGCTGCTAACCAAAAGGTCGACAGTTCAAATCCACTAGTCGCTCCTTAAAGACTGTATGGGGCAGTTCTACCCTGTCCTGTAGGGTTGCTATGAGTTGGAAATGACTCTAAGGCAATGGGTTTTTGGTTATATCTATCTATCTATCTATGGAGCCCTGGTGGCACAATGGTTAAGCACTTGGCTGCTAGCAGAAAGGTTGGTGGTTTGAACCCACCAGCTGCTCCTCGAGAAAAACTTGTGGCAGTCTGCTTCTATAAAGATTACAGCCTTAGAAACCCTGTGTGGTAGTTCTACCTTGTCCTTTAGGGTTGCTGTAAGTTGGAATCGACTCGATGACGATGGGGGTGTGTGTATGTGTGTGTGTGTGTGTATATATATATATCTCACCAGGCCTGGTGATCTACTTCTAAAAACTAGCCAGTGAAAACCTTATGGATCAGTTCAACTTGCTTGCCTTGGGCATGTCATCAGAAGGGGCCAATCGTTGGAGCAGATATTTTATTTGGTGAAGTAGAGGGCCAGCATGGGAAGGAGGGACCCTCGATGATGTACACTGGAACAACAGCCATAATGATGGGACTTGAAATTGCCAGCAGTTGTGAGGATGATGATGGACCAGGCAGCATTTCGTTCTGCTGTATACAAGGCCATTAGGAGTTGGAGTTTACTCTGTGGCAGCTCTCTACCCATCCACCCACCGACCTACCCATCCACCCACCCGCCCACACATCCATCTACGCATCCACCCACCCATCCACCCATCAATCCACATATAAAAAACACTTCAAAGTAAAAATTGTCAAGAGGATAGTGCATAAGACAGCACATTGAGTGATAAAACGAGAAGATATTTAAGGAAGTGATTACTATAGAAGTCAGGGCAGCAGTTACTTTTGGAGGGAGATGCAGTTATAACCAGGATGGGGCATAGGAACTTTTTAGGTGGCTGGAAAAATTGTACTTCTTGGCCTGAGTTTTCCCTATGGGAGTGGTAAATATGGGACAGAAAAAGAGGTTCTATCTAGACATGTTGAGTTTGCAATATTCCAGAACATCATGGTGAAGATGTCCCAGAGTCACTGGAAACAGGAGCCTAGAGAGCTCATGTCTACGCTGCAGAAATCCACACAGAAGCACCAGAAAAAAATGAGCATTTTTCAGATTCCAGCAGAATTTTGTGGGTGTTTTGGGAAAAAAGTCCATGGAATTCCCCCAAAGAAATTTAACTTATAATGAATTCTGCTAAATAGTGAATACCAAAAACAAAAAAACCAAACCCATTGCCTTCGAGTTGATTCTGACTTGTAGCAACCCTACATGACAGAGCAGAACTGCTCCAAAGGGTTTTCCAAAGAGCTGTTGGTGGATTCAAACTGTTGACCTTTTGGTTAGCAGCTGTAGCTCTTAACCACTGCACTACCAGGGCTCCAGATAGTGAATAGTTCAATCCATAATGAAGTGCCATGTCCTTGGTGAAAATTCCTTCCAGTGTCTAATTGAAGTGCTTAATACAGGTTGGTGGTTATTGTTAAGAACTCCAGTGTGATGGCTTAGGTTGTGTGTCAACTTGGCTGGGCCATGATTCTCAATGGTTTGGCAGTTATGTAATGATGTAGTTATCCCCCATTTTGTGATATAATATAATCACCTCTGTCGTAGAACTGCCAGCCTCGCTGTTAAAGCTTAATCACTGCACCACCAGGGCTCCTTAAGGAAAGCAGAGGGCCAACAAGGGAAACCTTCGATGAGATGTACTGACTCAACAGCCACTACAATGGACTCAAACATACCAAAGATCATGATGACGGTACAGGACTGGGCAATGTTTTATTCTGTTTTATATAAGGTCACTATGAGTCGAGAGTCATCTTGGTGATGACTAACAAGAATGTATATGTATATATACTCTTTCCTTCTTACACACTCATCAGATTAAAATATGTAACCACTTTTCTCTAAATATATAATATTAAAACATGATCATTTTCAATAACATGTAATTAATGCCCCTCAAAATTTAGTCTTCCACACTAATTGCCATTCTTTTTTTTAAAGTGTGATGTAAGCAATCCTTATTTGAATACACTTTAAGCTTCAAATTAAAAAATGATTCATGTTATGGTACATTTATACATGTCTTTTGATCTTCCAAGTGCAGTAAACATTAATTAACCCTGGCTAATTAAGACAGTCACAGTTTACAAATTTGCTCATTAATCAGCCTCAGGCAAATGCAGAGCATTTAAAGCCTTTCAAAATTTGTATCAATTAAATATGGAAATTAATTTTTTTTTAATGACGAGGTCATAAATTCAAGACAGGCAGTGCTTTGATTGCTAATTTGATAGTGTTTTAGAAGAAACTTGGATAATATTTCAGATTCTTAGAAGTCAAGGAAAAAAAAGTGTAATTCCCTATGTAAGTGGATATTAACTCTTTGCTGCTAAGATGAACGTTTCTGGCTATAATAAACACACTGGAGCAGAACACAGTTTCTTCTGTGCCCCCTTATTCGAGGTGGGATTAGAGAGATTGAGGACAAGAACATGGAGTGCTGCACTCTTCCTAAGTCTAACTTCATCCCATTAGTGCAGAGATGCTTTCCCTCCTGTTATGGACTAAATCATGTCCCCCTAAAATATATGTTGAAGTCATAACCCCTGTACCTATGAACGTGATTGTGTTTGCAAATAAGAGTGTTTGAAGAAATTATGCTAATTTAATACAAGCTCATATTGGAGTAGAAAGAACCAGTTGCTGTCGAGCCAATGCCAATGCATGGTGACCCCATGTGTGTCAGAGTATAACTGTACTCTGTGGGGTTTCCAAGGCTGTGACTTTCAGAAGCAGATCACCACGCCTTTCTTACCAGGTAACTCTTGAACCACCAACCTTTTGGTTAGTAGCTAAAACAAAACAAAACAGAAAACAAACCCAGCCATCTAAGATACTCCACTGGTTTTACACCATCTGGAGAGAGGGAGAATGAAGAAAACCAAAGACACAAGGGAAAAACTGGTCCAAAGGACTAATGGACCACAACTATGACGGCCTCCAGTAGACGGAGTTTAGCACAATTAGATGGTTCCCAGCTATGTCCACCGGCTGTGACAGGGATCACAACACAGGGTCCTGGACAGGTGTGGAGAAAAATGTAGAACAAAATTCTAACTTCCAAAAATAAAAAAGGACCAGACTTATTGATCTGACAGAAACTGGAGAACCCTTGAGATTATGGCCTTTGGAAACCCTTTTAGCTCACTACTGTCATTTCTCAGGTTCGCCTTTCAGCCAGATTAGACAGGCCCGTAGGCCCATAAAACAAAGCAAGGCTAAATGGGCATACCAGTCCTGGGCAAGGATGAGAAGGCAGGAGGGGACAGGAAAGCTGGTAATTGGGAACCCAAGGTCGAGAGGCGGAGAGTGGCAATCAATGTCACAAAACAGTATGTGTATTAATTATTTAATGAGAAACTAGTTTGCTCTGTAAACCTTCATCTACGGTACAATTAAAAAACAAAAACAAAAAACAAACCCAAACCCGTTGCTGTGGAGTCAATTCCAACTTACAGCAATCCTACGGGACAGAGTAGAACAGCCCCAGAAAGTCTCCAAGGAGTGGCTGGTGGATTCAAACTGCCGACCTTTTGGTTAGCAGCCAAGCTCTTAACCACACCACCACCAGGGCTCCTGGTTAGTAGTTAGTAGTGTTTAAATGTGTGCACCAGCCAGGGACTCCCATTGGCATAGGTGGGTCCTAATCCTATATGACTGTGACTTCATTAAAGAGAAGATACACAGAGATGAGCAGGCACTGGAAGGGTGGCCATGTTACAAGGGAGGCAGTTGCAGCTGCAAGCCAGGGAACATCAAGGATTGCTGGCCATCACCAGAAGCTAGGAACAGTTTCTCAGAGCTCTCAGAAGGAATCAATGTGGCTGATATCCTGACTGGGACTTCTACCCTCCAGAGCTTTATAAGTCACCCAGTTTGTGTGGTGCTTTGTTGTGGCAGTCCTAGAAAGCCATGACACCTCTTAACACCAGAGGGTGTTTTAGTGGGGTCTCATTGATTCCTTTGTTTCAGCTCTCTGCCCCTCTCTTCCAATGTCCTTCCACAGGAGGCACTATTCCCTTCCCTTTCTTAATCATGGATGTCTGCAATGCTTATCCTGAAAAGACCATGGGAATTTTGGATCCCAGTGTAAACTCTTAAGCTCAGCAAGGACATGAAAGGTCCTTGGTTTCAAACGGCTTGTAAACACAGATGTTGTGTCATTTCCTTTCTAAGGAGCCAGAGGCTGAGCAGTCTTTGGCTGCAAAACGTGTGGCAAATGCCTAGCAATGTCAGGTTTTACTGACTCCAGGGTGATGAAAACACCACCATCTCCAAGGCCAGAACTGAGTCTGCTGTCATGGGCCTACCTCCAGCATCTAAACTTGGCATAGCCGGGACAGCTCGAGAAAATCTATGAATTTAGGGCATCGGATGGTACAAATGGCTGTTTACAGAAAGGTTGGAGGTTTGAGTCCACCAGAGGCTCCTTAGGAGAAAGGCCTAGTGACCTATGTCGGACAACCAGTCACTGAATACCCTTATGGAGCAAAGTTCTACCCTCACATACACGGCGTCACCATGAGTTGGAGTCAACTTGAAGGCAACTGGTTACTGGTTATTTCAACTTAGGGTTCCCATTTGACAAACTGGGCCTTAAGTAATTCTCCAGGAACCTAAAAGTCCTTTTCCATTTTCATTCTGCTATGAAATCTGGATAGTTGGATTAGAATATTTTATGAAATGAGTGATTAACAGCAATAGTTTATTTGCAAACTTTTGGCTCAGGATATGAGAAAACATGGCTAATGGCACCTAGTTATGGGTTTGTGATGCCAGACTTTGTTATATTACTTAGTCAGTCCCCACCGTTTATGTATTTATTTTATTGAACTTTAGATGAAGGTTTATAGAACAAACCAGTTTCCCATTAAACAGTTAGTATACGTATTGCTTTACGACACTGGTTAACAATCCTGCAACATGTCAACATTCTCCCGTCTCAACCCTGGGTTCCCTGTTACCAGCTTTCCTGTCACCTCCTGCCTTCTAGTCCTTGCCCCAGGCCTAGTGTGCCCCTTTAGTCTCGTTTTGTTCTATGAGACCCTACCTTTAAACACTGTGAAAGCTTGGCTTTGGTTACTCAGTGACAAAAATAAGACTCTGGATAAATTAGTTAAAAACAGTTTTTAAAAATCCATCAAATCCCTCCATTCCAAGCGTATGGCTCTTTAGATACCATGCACGTCTTGGATCTGAAGTTCATAAAGGTGGAGTGAAGGGTGCCAAAAGGAAACCTGGTTTGGATGACTTAAGGAGCCCTGGTGCCACAGTGGTTAAAGTGCTCGGTTGCTAACTAAAAGGTTGGGAGTTCAAACCCACCAGCTGCTCTGTGGGAGAAAGATGTGAGAGCCTGCTTCCGTAAAAGTTACAGCTTTGGAAACTCCATGGGGCAGTTCTACTTTGTCCTATAGGGTTGCTACGAGTTGGAATTGACTCAGCGGCAATGGGTTTTGGCACTTAGGGTACAGAGGTAGGAAAAGTATCTTTCATGGCCTCCCTTAACTTTCTTAGGATAAAGACCCCACATGCACTAATGTGATGGTGGCTGAGGAATGTTGCAGGGGCGGTACATAGATTTAGCCCACCTACTTGTATCAAGGACACTCTGGTGGTGTTGTGGTTAAATGCTACAGCTGCTAACCAAACGGGTTGGCAATTTGAATCCACCAGCCACTCCTTGGAAACCCTATGGGGCAGTTCTACTCTGTCCTATAGGATCGCTATGAGCAGGAATTTACTTGATAGCAATGGGATTTTTTTTTTTTTTAAGTTGCACTAGACAAAAAGAAAAGCAAAGAATAGAACAGCTTTCCCTAGGTGATTCTGTTTTGTTTCTTCTTCTTCTTTTTTTTTTGTGTTCATTTTGAAAAGATAGGGAAGAACAGTGTAAATTCCCAAAGGGTCACCAGGGATAGGCCATGAATTTCTAGTACTTTAGCTTTCCATTTTTTTAGCTTTCCATAGAAACGATAGAGGAAGTGATTTATTCCAGACATGACTCAGTTCACAGTCTGAAAGTGGACATGACCTTCGGGAATTTTCACTTTCTTCACTTTTTATGACCACTTCCCAAGACAGTTCTCGGGTACTCTCCTCTGCCACCCTCCTCCAGTACAAGTGGAGGCAAAAATCTAAGCGACCACTTCCCCAAGAGTCTGGGACATTTATGATCACATGCTCCATTTCCTGGACTTACAGTTTAGGGAAACGAAAGACAAAGTAGTATATGGGATTCTGTCTCAGGTCGCTATCTACTTTAAAAAGCAAAGAAGTATAACTTGGTCCCCTGTATAAAAACCCATTGATTCTGACTCATGGCGACCCCATGTGTTACAGAGTAGAATTGCTCCAAGGGGTTTTCTTGGCTGTAATGTTTACAGAAGCAAATTGCCAGGCCTTTCTTCCACAGCACCACTGGGTGGGTTTGAACCGCCAACCTTTAGGTAAGCAGTCAAGCACAAGCCGTTTGCACCACCCAGGGACCCTTATTTTAAGAAGCAAAAAAGTGCAATTTGCTCTCTTGTATAACCCTTAAAATATGTATATTGCTGCTTAACAAAGTGAGCTGCCTCTAGATTGGCGCCTGAAATTGGTACTCACTACATCTTTTTTGGGTAATTTTTGGTCTTAAGAATAATGGCAATTCTCTAAGAAGGAACATGCTTCTTGAGCTAACATCAGGCTATCTGACAAGCCTCGAAGATTGAGTTTTTATCGTCTGGCATTTATAATGCTAACAACTCAAGGCTGCATTTGGTGATTTTCTTTTTTGTCTCTTATTAAAATCATATCACTTTGGAGCTGCAGAATCTCTCAATGGATAACATTTTTAAGTAAAGTGCTGGGATGAATAACAGAAAGTGAGAAAACATAAAGAGAGAGGAAAAGACTCTGGGAGACAGAGCAGTAGATATCATGCTTTGTTAAAGAGCAAAGACAATAGCAAACGGGGGAAAAGTTATCAAAGACGGCGTTTTATGACTTAAGCACGCTTGACTCTTGTATTGTTTATTCCCTTTAGATACAGTTAATCAGAGTTAATAAGCAGCTTATGCCATGGCCTCTTCAAAGGGAATATGAAGTCTTTACTTGGATAAATAAAACACCACCATCAATTTGGTCACATCCGAACTCAATGCATTAGAACCTCAAAGTTAATATAACACTTCCCTGTAAGATTTTATTCACATCACCACTTTGGAAATAAGTACCCCCAGAAATAAGCAAGGCTAATTTGCCAGATTATATTAATTTTCAAAGGTGACGTCTGCCACTTCTCTATGTTCAGGACTGATATAACTATAAACATGGTCTATGTCTCTAAGAATTCGTATGTTTTTGCTGTCATGTATAGCAGCAGTTCTAAAACTTCTGCATGCTTAAGAATCACCTGGGGAGATATGGAAACATGTAGATTATTTTAAGTCTGAGGTGGGGTCAAGGAACCTGTATTTTTAACAAAAACCAAAAAACTCGTTGCTGTCGAGTCAATTCTGACTCATAGCGACACTATAGGACAGAGTAGAACTGCCCTGTAGAGTTTCCAAGGAGCGTCTAGTGGATTTGAACTGCTGACCTTTTGGTTAGCAGCTGTAGCTCTTAACCACTACACCACCAGGGTTTCCTATTTTTAACAAGGACTCATCAAATTATTGTGTTTCAGTTGTCTGCAAATACATGTTAGGAAACAACAGCTTCCCAGATTGCAATTTCTATGCGGGACAGAAAGTGAATTTTTTCCTAGGAGACCTTCGAATGAGATCTCAGTTGCCTTTCAAATGCTAAGGTTGTTACAGCAACCAAGCTGAACACACTGGCAGATGTCAGCTTACTCTACTCTATTGGCACGATGGCACAAAGGTGCAGAGACCACTTAGAGCAGAGGAGAAAGCTCAAGCAATAGTTGGAGTGCATCAGGGAATCACACTAGCCTCCTACTAGTGGGTCTCAAGGACCTCAAGTCCAGAGTGGTGGTGTTGTTAGCTGGCCCCCAACTCACGGCGACCCCACGCACAATAGAACGAAACACTGCCTGTTCCTATGCCATCCCCATGATAGACTAGGGATCGGACCATTATGATCCATAGGGACTTGCTGGGCTGATTTTCAGAAAGAGATGGCTAAGCCTTTCTTCCCAGTCCGGTTTATAGTCTGGAAGGTCTGCTGAAACCTGGTGAGCATCATAGCCACAACAGACGGGTGTGGCTTCGCATGAGGTACATTGGCCAGGAATCAAGCCCAGGTCTCCGACATGCAAGGCGAGAATTCTACCGCTGACCCACCACTGCCCTCAAGTCCAGAATAACAAGCCTTATGTAACACTTGGAAACCCGGACTCAGACTTCCTCAGAGGAGCCCTAATTCTGCTCTAATGTGCCTATTTTTCTTTCAAAGAAAAAGCATCTCATCCTTTCACACCCCAGGCGAAAAAGACCTGGTGCAACTTCTGAAGGACTTTTGGCAAGATCCGTTTAACCCTGTGTGCCTTGGCCATTTTTAGCGCATTCACAGTCTCTTTCTTTGATCAAGCCACTCAATCACCCAGGATGCTTAATGTGAAAATTGAGAGGGTTTGATTCCATTTTCATGTTCCCTTGGCACCAGGGAAGTGGAGGTCCAACCTGAACACGAGAAGACACATCTCTTGATTTCACATGAAAGAAATTTAGAAAGCAAAGCCTCTCTTACATTTTCTTACAGTATCCGACTTACTGACAGCTGCCACGTTAATCAAAAGACAAGTTATTCAAGCCTGTTATTTTTTGTTCTTTTGAGGACTGACTCTTAGCATGCCAGACAGTCTTGCCTTGATTTCTCTCGTTATGCTTGAAGGAGGCATTTCAAGTTTAAGAAAACTTCTCCCTCAAGATGGAGAGAAGGCAGTCAGGGTCAAGAGATTGATTTTCTACCAAAAGGAAGATGAGACCGGAGCTAAATACATTCTGGCAGAGTAAACTGCTCACTTGGCAGTCCCTGTGGGGCATAAATGGTTAGGTGCAGCTGGTTTGGGTTTCTTTTCTTTTGTATTTTAACTACTGGTTAAAAATGTTCTCCCATGCCCCACCTATTTCTAATTTTTCTGAAAGAGCTTCTATTTTCAGTCTTCCTCATGATAAGTGACATTGACAAAAGAAGTTTGCCAACTGTTCGAGCTGACTTTTAGTGGGAAATTGAGGGGGTATGCCTGTTATCCTTAATATCCGAAAAACACATAATTTGGTTGGGATGTTGCAAGAATTCTCAATATTTAAAAAGGAATATGCTCAAGAACTTCTAGAACTTGTTTTGACTGATATCAACCACTTGCATCAACAGGAGGGGAGGCCTACGGTAGTATATTTATTAGCAGGTAGCTCCTTCCTTTTTGTAGGAATCACATGGACATTGAGAGCTGGAGAGTTACAGTACAGTGTAAAGTCTTGGAAGACAAGGACAGAGTCTAACACTTTTGTCAATCATTTACACGGACAGCTTTGACCACTCTGAACTGAAATTATCTTTAAATTTTGCATTTCTAGTTTCCCTGTAATTTTGAGTACACTGACCCCCAAATTGAGAGAAAGAGAAACTAAACAGGAGTTGGGGAGCAGGAAGCTGAGTCTGTTCTATGTCATTTTTCCTGTCTTTATAGTTGTTCCTCTCTTTTATAGTCATCTTAGAGGTAATGATGCTTATTAAGACAATGTTTAACAATCTGGGCCACAACAGATGGACCCTGATAGAATGGGAGAACAACGTGGAACAGAACCTCAAATTCCTAAAAAAGAAAGAAATCAGACCTACTGGACTGGATGGGACTGGGGGACTCCCCGACTACCGCCCTGAGATACTCTTCAAGCCTTGAACCGAAACAAACCTGAGGTCAACTTGTAGCCAAACAATGAACTGGCTCAAAAAATAATGAATACCACCCATAAGTACTGTGTTCTTTTAAAAAATGACCTATGAGACCAAATGGCCAACAATTACTTTTAAAACCAAGTGAGAGTGTTAGGGGCAGGGCAACTAGATGAATGAAAACAGAACAACCAGAACGGAAATAATGAGAATGCTCACTCATTGTGAAGAATGTAACCAACGTTACTGAACAACTGGTATAGAAATTGTGGAAAGGGAACCTAAACTGCTGTGCAAACAATGAAATATTATTTAAAAAAAAGAAACAAAGAAAAGGTTTAACAGTCCTGCAGGGTACCAAGTGACAGGAAGAAATACCCTCTTTGTAAGCATACCTGTTTATGGGTGGATGTACCCTGCTATGTTAGAAAAGTTTGCACATTTTGATTTAATAACCAGTTGAGTCACTTCTGACTTATGGTGACTACACTTGTGTCAGAGGAGAAAGAACTGTGCTCTGTAGGGTTTTCAAGGGCTGATTTTTCCGAAGTAGACTGCCAAATAGTCAAAAAAAAAAAAAAAAAAGGTTATGCTCATATATGGATCAGTAGCGTGTTAAAGCTCCTTTTCACCTATCCTTGTCATGACAGAGTACAGCAGATTTTCACATATTAACAATTTGATAATTTTAAAAAACTGTGGCTGTTTTGATTTGTACTACTTTAATCACGAGAAGTCCTCAATCTTTTCATCCCTGACTTCTGAGCACTTGTATACCTTTTTCTGGGAATTGGAGCAGTTGTATTTTATGAAGTAATCGAATATATTCATTCACTGGGGTTCTCACCTTAAACATTTTTGTGGCATACGGTTTTTACCAGAGCCCTGGCGGCACAATGGTTAAGAGCTCAGCTGCTAACCAAAAGGTTGGCAGTTTGAATCCACCAGTTGCTCCTTGGAAACGCTATCGGACAGTTCTACTCTGTCGGAACCAACTAGGTGTCGGAACCAACTCAACGGCACATAACAACAACAAAGTTTTACCACCTGGATTTAGAAGATAACAGTATAGTCAAATCCAATTGGCTTATTGGGATTGTAGAATACATCCTGATCTATTTATTAACTTTTCATATGTGTAATATTCTCTAAATCAGTAATTCTCAAAGTTTAGTCTGGTGTTTCAGTGTAGAACTGCCCTCCACAGGGTTTTCATGGCTGTGATTTTTTCACAAGCAGACCTCCAGGCCTTACGTCTGAGGTACCTACCTCTGGGTGGGTTCAGACTGCCAACTTTTCAGTTAGTAGTTCAGTGCTTAACCATGTGTGCCACCCAGGGACCCCTATTTGGCTACAGAAATCCTTTTATATGTAATGTATAGGACTGTCATCCGGAGTAACTGAGAGAAAAGATGTAAAGCTCTAAAAGAGTGGTTGGCACGCAAATGGATATCAAGATGATTCCATTCTCTTTTAAAGCTCTTGTTTAGATTTCTGGACACTTGTGACAGTGAAGGTGGACCAGGTAAAACAGAGTGTCCAAGCAATGCAGGAATCAGAACTCTGTGCTCCCCTCCCTACACTTCCTGTTGTATTGCATGCTGGGCATCACAGCTTATGAGCAGAGGCATTAAGCAAGGAGACGACAGGGAAGAAGGTAAGAGGGGTCAGATCTTGGCCTGGCTGGCTCAGGACATAGTCTCCACGCAGCTGTGGGATCCAAACCAGTTGCCGTCAAGTCAGTTGTGACTCATGGTGATCCCATGTGTGTCAGAGTAGAGCTGTACTCCAAAGAGTTTTCAATGGCTGATTTTTCGTAAGTAGATCTCCAGGCCTTTCTTCCACCACGTCCCTGGGTAGACTGCAACCTTCGACCTTTTGGTTAGCAACTGAGCACATTAACCGTTTGCACCACCCAGGGACTCCAGCTGGCCCACAGGTATGTTTATTTTGGGAGCCTTACAGCCCCTGCAACCTAGTTTTAGTTGAAAATAGAGAGGAGGAATCAATATTTCCTCTAATTTTATTTTTGGGGAGGGCTACTTTGTTGAAGTCTTGAGAATGGAGCAAGTTGCATCCATCCCATTGACACTATGATTAGCCAAATGTCCCCCTGGAATTCGTGATATCCACAAAATCCAAGACCCCGAGAGCTGTTCCTCAATAATTGATTTTCATGGCCCAATGCATTTGAGGAAAACCTCATACTCCCTTTCCCTCCTGGGATATTCACGATGAAAATGGATGTATCCCTGCATTGAGAATTCCTACAGTAGAGAAACTTGGTTAACTGTGTTAACCCAGTCTTTCCTAAATTCAAGGAGCCAGCACTTACAGTAGGGGACCTTCCTCCCACTCCCTGTACCCACACGCGACCATGGCTACATTGCTGGTACCTGGATTTGAACGGCAACCTCAAGTATTTGGGTTAAAGATCCCTCAGGTACTGGGAAAGTTGAAATCAACTTCTGGTTCTAAGGGTAGAGCATGTGGCCCAGTCCAGCCAACCAGCAGTTTCCATCCCACTGCTACAGTTATTGGTTCTAAAGTGGGCATGTGACCTAAGCTGATTCAATCAGAGTGAATCTCAGGACTTTGGTTGGGGTAATAGAAGCCTTTTCTTCTGGATTCTGTATTAGGTAAATTCTAAGCCTAGGGCTCCTGAAAACTTTTTGCTACAGTGAAAGAAGCAGGCCTGAGGACAGAGCTAAGACAAGTGTGGAGAAACTCAACTGAAAAACTGCAAACCCAGTGATATTTTCAATCTCTGGAACAACTCACATCCGAAATTAAACCTAACTCTGGACTTCCCTACTACACTAGTCAATAAATTCTCTCTCTTGCTCATTTTTAAGCCAAAAAAAAAAAAAAAAAAAGTTTAGTCTGCAAGACAGCCATCTAGTTATTGATGGGTACTGTCAAGTCAATTCTGACTCATAGAGGCCCCATGTGACAGAGTAAAACTTCCCCATAGGGTTTTCTCTGCAGTCATCTTTAAGGAAGTGGATCTCGAGATCTTTCTCCTGCAGAACTGCTGGTTGGGTTTGAGTCAAGCCAGCTGGAGGGCTTGTGGAAACACAGGTTGCTGAGTCCCACCCTCAGCACTGCTGATTCAGGAGGTCAGAGGTGAGGCCTGAGAATATGCATTTCTAAGAAACCCTCAGATAATGCTGATGCTGCTCGTCCAAGGACCAAGGTTTGAGGGCCACTGTTCTAAGAATTCCTTGGGGACAAGTATGTATAATACTTACTGTATACCTCGTAGTTTGCTTCACAAGACACAAATACACATTAGATTTGATTTATACCCTCCAAGAGCTTAGTGGGCAATAGTTGACATATACACCTCAAAGTAGTAGTCAACACACGCACTTTATATGCTGTGTGGTCAGAGGGCAGCACAGACCACTTTAACTGTGTTAAAAAGACTTCAAAGCGGAAAGTGACATGAGAGAAGGGGTTTTGAAAGCCGGATAGGATCTCAAAACACCAAGACTGAGTATGTTGTTGGTAGGTGCTGTCGAGTAGATTCTGACTCATAAAGACTCCATGTGACAGAGTAAAACCACCCCGTAGGGTTTTCTAGGCTGTAATCTTTACAGGAGGAGATCACCAGGGCTTTCGGTTAGTAGCCGAGTGCTTAACCATTGCACCACCAGTGTTCCTTGAGACTGAGGATAGCCTAGATAAATGTACCCTGAATTGTGGATACCAGGTCAGCTTGCCTGGAAGGTGGGATTCATAAATTAAAGAAGTGGCTGTTTCACCAGTCTAGAGTTATTTTCAGGGCCAAATGAGACTAGAAGAACAAGACAAAGTCTGTCATCAAAATGAGGACTGCAGATTAATAAAACAAACTGAGGAAAAATACCCACAAAAACCTCTGATTAAATCCTTTTTCTTCTCTCTTCTGTTCCCTTTTCCAAATACCTTTGAGTGGCAAACAATGAACTGTGCCTCCGCTAGCATGAAAAGGCTGCCTGCCCTTCCCTGGCTCATTCCCTGTCTTGGAGAGAAGCCCCGATGATGTGTATGACTGGAAGGCCTGCAGCACCATGTCACTAACACACCACCCACCAACATCTCCAGCCACTGACATTCACAGAGCTAAAGCCTTTACGTCTGAGCCCTCCCAAACAATCAAGACTTGAGGGTTGTTACCTTATACCTTCTGAGAAATGTATGTTTGTCCTTCACAGAAAAACCTAACGGCAAGAATTATATTGACAAAGACCTGGTTGTTGTCATGTTTCATGTATTGGGATATGATTTCCAAGCAAATATAGATACCAACATAAGACATGAATCCTGAAAAAATGCACAACGTAGCTGACATGTGGGCTCTCTCTGAAGACCTTAATACTGACTTAAATTTTCAGAGGTGTTTAGTCCTTGAGCTTGGGAAGCATCAGATTACTAAATCACAATTGCTAATAAAAAGGGACCTTTGTTGTACCCATAACACTTTGAAAAGTTGCTGAGGCCAAATAAATATGATCAAAAACCCAGTTTTGTTGAACCTGGCACCAGCAAGTGTGGTGGAACAAATACCACCTGATTAAGAGGTATTTGAAGTAGATTCGGTCTTTGGTTTTATTCACCAGTTGTAGGACCTTGGGCACATCACATAGTTCTTTGAGTCTGTGAAATACTGTGGCTGAACGAGTTGAAAACTAAGGTTCCCTCCTTCTCTAATAATCTCTCATTTCAGTGGCGGGAGTCAGGAATGACTGTCAGACGATATCACCTAATGCCAAAGACTCACCAAACAACTCTCGCCCTCAGAGCCTCCATTTATTCAGAATCCCATTTATCCAAAGTCTTCCTGAGATTCCTTATAACTTCAAAAAGTTTTCAAATCACAACTCTGAACTCGAGTTCACTGATTACCTACAATTCATATTTGAAATTTACCTGAGGCTGTGTTTTGCATATGCAAGGTGTGTGTGCCATCTCCCCAAGCAGACTTTAAGATACTTGAGTAGGAATGATTGTGTCCTATACCTGCGATGGACCTGCCACTGAACACAGAATCTGGAACATGGTAGGCACAGTGAAGCCTGTGAGAGCAGGAACTCAGCGGGACTGCCTGGTTTTTCCAGGTCTTGCAAGTTTTCAGCCTTTGACAGGGTGCAGTCTTACCACTTTTCTATCATTTGTTTTAGTAGAAAACATTTGAGTTTTCCTTCTCTGACAGGTTTCTGCCTTGCACACATTCTGGTTTTCTCAGGTTTTGCTGTATATAATAAATATTTATTGAAGATCCAAAGCCCCTGATTAATCTTTGGATCCCCTTGTCATTCCCAGTGGCAAAAGGTTCATCAAGATGATGTACATATAGACATATATGCAATCATGTACTTTTGAAGCCCTCCAAGAATTCCTTCCAAATTATTAGAGTGGTGACTGAAAGCAATGGCATTTATCTAGGGCCATTGAGTGGCAATGTTAGTTTTCTTTTATATCTGTTAAAAGTCGTTTGATATGAAAAGAATTGTTGTTGTTAGTAGCTGTTGAGACTAATGAAGAAACTAGAAGTATTTAAAAAGTATTAAAGATTAAAATCTCATATATAAAAAGGTAGAGAACTATTGATTGGTATCCTTGGGAACGTGGTCATTGTCATTATGCAAAAAAAAAGGCTTTACAGTAAAAAGGTCATATTAGCAATGATTAAGGCTTTCAAGCCCAGCTAGATTAAATTTAGCCCATGATACTTTTCTTAAAGTGCATGTCCCATTAAAAAGTGTACACATGGCAACTTTTCTTTCTATTAAATACATTTCACTATAATTTGAGAGTAAGCCCATTTCAGTTTTCAAGGCCAGGTAGTCAAAAAGGAAGGCAGAGTTACTAATTTAGGACTGAAAACAACAATCTCTCTCCAAACAAACAGAAGGTGAACTTTGATTTGTTTCTAGAATTTTCTAAGTCCATACAGTATCGAATGCCACTAAGTATAATCACATTACTATGATGCATTTCCCTTTGTACTCTCGCCTCTCTACTACTCAAGCTCCAGGAAGTACTTTCAGAACTTGGCGAAGCTTCAGAAGGAACTTGTTTTGCTACAACCTCAGAGCTTCACTTCGCTCTCACAGAGTCTGAAAGAGGAGAAACGAATAGTTTGTCAAGCCAGGCTTCTGAGAGGCAGGAGACTGCCACTGCTTCTCCTTCCCTCTCCAAGGTGAACATGGCCCTGGTATCCACTGGCCTAAGGAGCGGCTTTACCAAGCCCAGCGCTAAAGAGGAAGCTAAAGACATAAACCTACACCAGGATATCTGCTCTCAGAGGATAGGGAGACTCAACTAAATGCCCCCCAAACACAAAGCAAAGACACAGAGACATACTTAAGACAATGCAAAAACCAAAAAAAAACTCGAAACCCGTTGCTGTCCAGCCGATTCCGACTCATAGCAACCCTATAGGACAGAGAGCTGCACCATAGGGTTTCCAAGGAGTGGCTGGTGGATTCAAACTGCTGACCCGGTTAGCAGCCGAACTCTTAACCACTGCGCCACCAGTGCTCCAAGATGATACAAGTAGCCACCAGTTGTTGTTTCAAGGAAGAAGGCTTAGCTCATGCTTCCATGAAAAAAAAAAAAAAATGTAAATAACTAATTATAAAAATTTAAGCACATTAAATAGGCTATTTTAAATCCACCATCACAGGTCAATGCATCTATCAACAGCAGATGAAATTAACAGCCTGACCTTGGTCCTTTGGTCACCCGTTTCTCACTTCAAGTGCAAAAGATGCTTTGTGAATAGGATTTTGGTTCATACCAATTCAACATTCCTTTGGACACACGTCTTATAATTTGCAATAGGTTTAAAAAATTGATTCTACTATTTTTGGTGAGGTATTACACCCCAGCTTCTATGATTTACTCTCTAAAGCAGCCCATGGTAGATACGACAGGAGAAAGGTTAACAGAGAGTAACTGGGCTTACTCAGGGTATGTATTTGCAAAATTCGTTTCTGACTTCAACAGTGAGAGGCAAATGAACACTCCTTCCAAACTCTGTCTCACATGCAAACAAACTCATCTCATTCCCAGTTAGTCTTTAAAAAAACATATTTCAAAATTGATCTTAATTTGGCTTCATCTCAATTTTGAGGGTAGCAAAAATCACTGACTTCTTTTTTTCTCCCCTTTTTTGAAACATATCTTGAAAGTGGCTGCTTGTGAAAAAAAACGGAATAACCAGCCCTCGTTCCAGCCTAAAAGCTTTGGTTGTTCCCAAGGTTCCCTAGGAAAATAAGGGCACATCTGCTCCAGTGTTCCCTGCCAGAAAGTAGTCCTGCAGCCACCACTGTGGTCTGATTTCACTCTCCAGTCATTTTAGTTCGGATTTCTTTTTTGGATTTTGTTTCAATTTACAGCACTACACATAAGTGCTGGTGAGTTAGGAAAACAACTTTAGAACCACACAGGGTCGTTACTGAGACCAGAAGAGCTTGGCATGGGAGATCTGGCGTCAGGCTGCACCCACGTGGTCGAGGTACCCAAAGCCAAAAATAATGAGAAACAAAAGAAAACAATAAGAGCATGGCATGAAAACGGACAAAATACCACCTTCTACCAGCCATCGAGGTGTAAGGAGACGCTTACAAAGAAATTTACTGGAACTTCACCAAAATTTGGAGTGAAAGATGACGGCGTGCCAAATACATTCTTCTACTACTTCTAAACAGTAACCCTCCTTAAAAAATCCATTGCCGTTGAGTCTATTCTAACTCATAGAGACCCTATAGGACAGGGAAGAACTGTCCCACAGGCTTCCAAGGAGCAGCTGGTAGGCTCGAACTGCAGACCTTTTTGGTTAGCAGCCAAGCTCTTAACCACTGTGCCAATGGGCTCCTTAGCCCTCCGTAAGGAGGCTGAAAGTAGAATCACCTCAGACTGAATACCTTTTATAGGGTTGCTGTGTGTCAGAATCGACTTGACGGGAATGGGTTTGGTTTTTTGGGTTTTACAGTGCTGTGTGATTGTCCACCATTTTGTCATCCAATGTGAGTTTCCTATGTGTTGTAAATTCTATCTCTATGACGTTACTGAGGTGGGATTAGAGGCAGTTATGTTGATGAGGCAGGACTCAATCTACAAGATTAGGTTGTGTCTTAAGCCAATCTCTTTTGAGACATAAAAGAGAAAAATGAGCAGCAAGACATGGGAACCTCATACCATCAAGAAACAAGAGCCAGGAGAACAGCCTATCCTGCGGACCCGAGTCCCTGTGCTGAGAAGCTCCTCGACTGATACTGATTGTCAAGGACCTTCCTCCAGAGCCGAAAGAGAGAGAAAGCCTTCCCCTGGAGCTGGCACCGTGAATTCGGATTTCTAGCCTCCTAGACTGGACGAGAATACACTTCTCTTTGTCGTATTTCTGTGACAGCAGCACTAGATGACTAAGACAACAGGCTATACCTGTTGTTCTGGGTGAAACTGTCTCCCAAAGAGGCATGTTGAAGTCTTATACTCTGGTACCTGTGAATGTGATCTTATTTGGAAATACAGTCTTTGCAGATATAGTTAGTTAACATGAGGTCATCTTGGAGTAGGATGGCCCTAACCCAATACGGATGGTGCCTTTACGAGAAAAGAAGAGCCAGGAGAGGACACCAGGTGAAACAGGTAGATGCAAAGGGAAGATGGCCATCTGAAGGAGGAGGCACAGAATGGAGTTTTGCTGCCACAAGCCAAGGATTCCTGGGACCACCAGAAGCGGGGAGAGAGGAGAAAAGATCTTCCCCTAGAGTTTTCAGAAACAGTGTGACCCTGCCAACACCCTGAGTTTGAACTGCTACCTCCAGAAATGTGAGAGAATGAATCTGTATTATTTTAGGCCATCTACATTGTGGAAATTTGTCATGACAGCCCTGTGCAACTAGCATACCTGTTTTTTTTTGGAAAATATGAACAAGGGGCCCTGAGACTCTTGTAAAACCAAAGACAAAAACCGTCTATGGGTTGGTTATGACACATATACATGTTCTTCTTTCCAAATATATACGCTATAAAATCTGCACACACTTAAAATTTAGGTCTGATGAAGCATAAAGAATAGGACCACAGTAAGTCAACAGCTCTCTCATGTTATTTACTTCCACTTTATTTTTTTCTTCTCCTTGATGCCCTTCCTTCACTTGCAATTATACAAAAGGGTAATTGTAATTCTCAGAAGTATGAAATGCTCCATTCTGCTGGATCGGGAGGTGCTGTAAACAGTCTATTTTAAGCCAAGTCTACTTTGGTCTCATTAAACCAGAAAAAAAAAAAATCAATAGGTTTATTAGGAGTGAGACAATGGAAAGCCTTTGAAATAAGCATGCTGCATTTCTCCCAAACACTGGACAATTGAATAGAAAGGCCACAATAAAACTGTAATAAAAAATTATATGCATTCTTTACCCAGTGCAAGTTTCTTCATCCCTTGCCATTTTGTTCAATCCTACCCCATTCACTATGAATTCAGCCAGTGAGCCTTCAAACATCTGGTTTATAATAATTCATGCTTTTATTAATTTTGATCTCAAGAAACAAACAAAAAAAAAAGAATCAGGGTATGAAACAATTATGCCTTCCTTCCCCTTCTCCTTCCCACTGCCGTCCTCGTAAACTGGCCATCACGGCATTCCGTGAAACATCCATCTCTGAATTGAGGGCTACGGTGTTTTTAGCCTTGAGACGGCTGCGAAACGAAGCACTTTAACAAAGAACTCTAGTGCCAACAGACAGGGTGGACTAGAATCCTTTTAGCACAGAGTTAAGAGGCTTATGAAGGGCAAAGAAAGCCAATCATTTCCAAATGGCAATCTGACAAACCAAAGGCTGAGGGTGGGGACGAACAGCAGGGGTGAAAGATGCTGCCTTTTCAAGGATTCACAGATGCTGGAAGGAGAGGACGGATATTGAGGAGGAGCCACCTTGTCGCTAAAACCACGATTCTGTCATTTGTTGAACGAAAAAGTAATAAAATCCTAAAGAGCCATTTAAAATAGATGAGAGGATTTTTCCCTCTAAAAACAATGCTTTATGCTTTTATTGCAAGAAAGCATCAGAATTTGTAACTTTTTTTTTTTTTTTAAAGGGAAGCATTAAGGGATAAATGACTGTGTCTGGGAGTTCACACTACTTCAAACTGAGCTGAAAAACTACATTATAAAATAATAAAAGGTGTATTTCTTATAAAACAACTTTTAGGGCAGTTCTGATGATTCATTCTTACTGGTCAAGCAAATCAAGTAAATAAGCTCAGACTGTGGATGGCAGGACAGTTAAACCAGACAGCGTAATTAGCAAACCCAGCATCAAATTATGAACATCAGGCAGACGACCGGATAGCGGCGTCACGGTACAGTGGAGAGCCATATTGTGAAATCTATCAATTATAGTCCTTAGGACTCTGTTTTATTCACTTTATTTTGATATGTTTGCCAACCGCCTTCATATCGTTGGCTCGATCAATGACAGTGTTACAGAATGTTATCGCCAAGGAAAGAGATTTGGTTTGTGCTTTGCTATGCTATGAACTAAGGAAGGAACTCAGGGCAGGCTTTAGGGTTATGGAGGGGTCCATTTGATCAACCTAAATTAAGCAGCATCAGCACCACAGCCTGGAGTCCCTGGGTGGTGCAAAGGTTAACATGCTCAGCTGCTAATAAAAGGTTGCAGGTTCGAGTCCACCCAGAGGTGCATCAAAAGAAAGACCTGGCAACCTACTTCCAGGAGACCAGGCACTGAAAACCCGAAGAAGCACAGTTTTATGCTGACACACATGGGGTCGCCATGAGTCAGAATCGACACGAAAGCAACTGTTTTTTAACCTTGAAGGCTGGGGATTTGCTTTAACATTTTGTCTATAATTGGTGGTGTAGTGATTAAGAGCTCAGGCTGTTAACCAAAAGATTGACAGTTTGAATCCACCAGTTCTGTCCTATGGGGTCGCTATGAGTCAGAATCAACTCGACAGCAACGAGTTTGTCTATAATTACTGAATACCTACAATGTACCAGGCCTTCTGCTGGATCGTGAGGATGCAAAGATGACCAAGGCGTGGCCTGGAGGAGCTCACATAATAGAGGGGTTGGTAGACACACAGTAATTAAATACACAGTACCATTACAATAATGGAAGTGGATACAAAGTGCGTTAGGCACCGAGGTTAAGTAGAAGAAAACTCTGTCTGAGAGGGGAGAGTGCACAGTAGAGAAAGCACAAGTTTAGGAGTCAGAAAGACCTTGACTCCACATCCACTTTGATCACTTTATTATCTGTGTTTAGCAAGCTGATGACCTCTCTAAGCTTCGGTGTCTTCAGTTGCAAATTGGGGATGGTACCCCTGGATTCATGGGCCCTCATACTTGACCACATGCTGATCTGGGTGAACTACAAGAAAGCCCCACCTCAAGTGGACAGAGTGCTTGGCTCCTTAAGTGGAATGTGGGTAGAGATCGGTCCCCACTTTCCACCTAAAACACCTGCCGTATCCATATATGGCAGCCCTGAACCTCCAGAATGAAATTTCATAGAGTCTGGACCACTGACATTATCACTAAGAGACACTCATTATTTCATTACATGCCTGTCGCTCAAATGTCAACACCTCTCTCTCTTTCCCTGTGCAAATTAGTCACAGGGTTTTAGGACTGTGAACATTTCAATCAATGAAGAACCACCAGCAGGTTGTAGTTGTGTTTTAGCAGGGAATTTGGGGCGGGGGGTAGCCACAGTGAGACAAGAGTCGGGAATCTCGTGAAACTGATGAGAGGGTTAAGGTTCTGAACTAAGGTAGTGGATGCTCAGAGCAGGGATTCCACATGGATACAGGCAGCAAAATATGTAAGACTGTACTTGATATGAAATCACGGGTGAAGGAATAGAAGGTATCATGGGTAAGTTTAGGCAACTTGGAGGATGGTGGAGCCATCGATCATGATAAACCTGATGCTGTCGAGTTGATTCTGACTCATCGCAACCCTAAAGGACAGAGCAGAACTGCCCCAAAGGGTTTCCAAGGAGTGGCTGGTGGATTCGAACTGCCGATCTTTTGGTTAGCAGCCAAGCTCTTAACTATTGCGCCACCAGGGTTCCAGGGTCTATTAGCCATGATAGTGTATAAAAAGTGGGAGTTTCAAGAGGAACAAAATGAGCTCTTCTTACAAACACTGACTGGAGTTTGAGAGGCTTGTGGCATATTTCAGTAGTCTGGAATGTGGTGTTAGGACCCAGCTGACAAGGTGCTGCTAGACCTAGGGGATCAGGATTTACTGGAGTTAGTGAAGTCACATAAACAGGTGGGATTACACAGGAAGCATGCTGGGTGAAACACCAGACTGGGCCAGAAGTCATACCTTTGTTGAGCCCTACTCTCTGAACATACTTCCCCGTGCTCACAAATCTGATGCCAGTTCCCAACTTCCCGCCCAGTGTTCCTGCTTTCTAGTGTGGCCCCGTGCCCCTGTTCCACACTTCGTCCCATAATAGAGAACCCTATCCTAATGCAGAGCCCTGGTGGTGCAGCAGTTAAGAGCTTGGCTGCTAATCAAAAGGTTGTAGTTCAAATCTACCAGCTGCTCCTTAGGAACCCTATGGGGCAGTCCTGCTCTGTCCTACAGGGTTGCTATAGGAGTTGGAATCAACTTGACTGCAATGGGTTTTGGTTTTTGGAAACCCTGATGGAGTGGTAGTTAAGTGCTATAGCTGCTAACCAAAAGGTCAGCAGTTCAAATCCACCAGGTGCTCCTTGGAAACTCTATGGGGCAGTTCTACTCTGACCTATAGGGTCGCTATGAGTCGGAATAGACTCGACAGCAACGGGTTTGAGTTTTTTTTTTGTTTTTTTATCCTAATGGGAACATAGAGTTCTAAAAACAGAAATATTATGTCACTAAAGATACTGGCAGTTCCTCAGAAGTGTAAAAATCCTTCATTCATAGAGCACCTGTTACCACTACTTAATTAAACTATTAATATCCTAACAGTCTACATTTACAAGCACAAACTTTTATACAGAGGGCGTGCGTGTGCAGGTGTGCTCAGACGTCGTCCTTTTTCCAGCGGCTCTGGGTTATAGCATCATCCTTATTTGCACTGAACTGACTCCGAATCACACACAGAAATGGTGGATAAATGCAAACCAAATGAATAACGAAGCATGTCGTAAGCGACTGTTAGAGAGAATACAAGACATAAACTGGAAGAAGTCTGTGAAGATCTTATGCAGAAAATGAGCTAAAGAAAAACTTTCATTATGGAAAAGTCAAACATACACAAAAATAAGCAACACAGGGAACCACCAGACACCCACCCCTTCAAAACCTAGTGCTGATAGCCAACCTCATTTCACCTACGTCCCTGCTTGAAAGTGGCTTATTGGGTAGAGGACCTCTAAGCTCAATCCAGAAAAGCCTTTCTCCCAGCAAGTCGTCTTCTTTAGCACCCTTTCAGGTGCTCAGAGGATACACAGGCCTAATTGATGCAAGTTCAACGTCATTAACACAGGCTTCTCTTTCTCTCTGGAAACAGCCATTTAAAAATGGAAGTATCCGAAATTCCATATGAAATCAATTTTTTAAAAAAGATTAGCCTTCAGGACTTGGTGTCTAGTACACTTAGAATGACAAAAATATCTTTTAAAGTAACATGCCCTGAATCCATCCTAATGGTTTGAGCAAGAAAATTCCATATTCTTATTATCTAAATATCCTCCCTGTCTTCAGATCTGAAGCTCACTGTATTGTCTTATTCTTGAGCATTTTGCAGCATTCTTTAAACCAAATGATAGTTTAGCTTACTTAATAAAGGAGGTCTGCTTCAGCATTGTACTCTTTTAAGAACTACCTACACGGTATCAAATGGCAACAGCATCTTCAAAGATTAGATAGGAAACTTATGAGACAGTGACTTTATGTTAATGGGGGAGGAACAATTCGGGAAACGAGGGTGAGAGCGTATTCTCAGCAACAACAATAAAATAAATTAAAAAAAAAAGCTCGTAAAATAAGGCAAAATTCACTTGTATAGAAGATCTCAGCTTCAGTTCATTAAGAATGTAATGATTTCTTTCATCCTTTCTACAACTTATTGGAGGAGCTGAATATACAATATTTAACAAGTTTCTTACCAATTTCTATCCTACAAGTATATCTAATAGGTGTATTCATTACCTAAAGGCACTTAATAGAATAAAAAATTAATTGGAACTTCCTGTCCTCGATCTGTCGTAAGATCTTTCTCAACATTAAGTTCCCCTACTGAACAAAAGCTTTCTTCCTCCTTCTTCCAGTTGATTTCAAGTCCAGTTCTGACTCATGGCAACCCGATGTGTGTTAGAGTACAACTGTACTCCATAGGGTTTTCAATGGATGAATTTCCAGAAGTAGATTGCCAGGCCTCACTTCCTAGGTGCCTCTGGGTGGACTTAAACTTCCAACCTTTCAGTTAGCAGCTCGGTACATTTAACTTTTCTACCCCAGGGATTCCAACAAAAGCTTGGATGACACATTATAAAGCTTCTTTCCAAGTGTGTAAACTGAAGTATATTTGATTCCTTCCACTAATACACAGTACTGAAGGGACCATTATCACCTGATGCAGGCCAAACACCTGACAGTAATGCAAACAACATTTGCAAGGAAGTATTAAGTTAGAAAGGAAAGAGTAGAATAGTATTGGCATGAACTGTAAAAAATAAGCCAACTGCTCTTTTAATTGGTGTTTCAAGTACTTCAGAGGAGGAATTTCTGTAATGGGTGTACTCACCTACCACATTCTGGGTATTTTTTTAAGTTTTAAAATATTCTTATTACACCTCTAGAATTAATCCGAATGTATAATTTCAAAGTTGAATTTGAACTAGGGCATTGTAGTTCATCTCATTTCCTCAGTTTTGAAAGAACTTTTCAGTGATCATACTGTTCCAGCTTATGGGGGTGGGGGGAAGGCTCTCAGGGTCACTCTCTCATTGGTACAGTATTTTGCAGTGCTATCTGTGACTTAATTCACTATGGAGGCCAAATTAAAACAGTTCACTCATCAATCCACTCACTTAACTATAAAGAGCCAAAAGGAAACCCACTGCCATCCAGTCGATTCTGACTCACAGTGACCCTATAGGACAGAGTAGAACTACCCCACAGGATTTCCAAGGAGTGGCTGGTGGGTCCAAACTGCTGACCTTTTGGTTAGCAGCCAAGCTCTTAACCACTGAGCAACTGTGGCTCCCACTTATCTCTAAAAAAAAAAAAAAAACTGTTGCCGTCTAGTTGATTCTGACTCATAGTGACCCTATAGGACAGTAGAACTGCCCCATAGGGTTTCCAAGGAGTGACTGGTGGATTCGAACTGCCAACCTTTTGATTAGCAGCTGAATTTTTAACCACTACGCCACCAGGGCTGCACTTATCTGTAGCACTTAGATAATCCTGAAGACTTTTCATCTGAATTTTAGTTTCTTGTTCCAGTAGACTAGAAGAATTTAGAACTCTGTTAAATGTATTTAACAGAACTCTGTTAAAATGTGTTTAACCAACTCTTTTTTTAAAGTAAAATTTCCAATACTGCTAATCAGCCTTCCAAACCAATTGCTAGAAAATGGTAGTACCTGTTTTCCGTTCTAGAAACAAAGTATGAAGCTTTGACTATATTAATTACTGAATGTTGGAATCCTAAAAAAAAAAAAAAAAACCCGTGCTGTCGAGTCGATTCCGACTCATAGCGACCCTATGAATCCTTTTATTGGAATCCTATTATTTTAAAATGGCTAAGTAGACTCCATAAGTCTTCTACCAAGAGACTTCAGGTCTCATTTCAGAGCCTGTAACAGCTCTTCTCTCCACTGCTATTCACTTCTTATTTATTTTTTTAAATTTTATTTTATTTTTGTTGTTGAGAATATACAAAGCAGAACATACACCAACAATTTACACATATATAATTCAGTGACTTTGATTACAGTCTTTGAGTTGTACAACCATTTTTACCTTCCTTTTCTGAGTTGTTCCTCCCCCATTAACATACACTCACTGCCCCTAAGTTTCCAATCTTTTGAGTTGTTGTTGTCAATTTGATCTGTATGGATAGATCTTAAAAGAACACTGTCCTCAAGGCAGACATTCTTTACTAGTTAGGCTAAACTACTGTTCGGTTTAAAAAAGACTTCAGGGGATATTTTTGTTTAAGGTTTAAAGATTATCTCAGGGTAATAGTTTCGGGGGTTCACCCAGCCTCCATGGCTCCAACTGCCTTTCTGTTCTGCATTTTCCCCCTTTTGATCAGGATTCTTCTATGGAATATTTGATCAAAATATTCAGTAACGGTAGGTAGGCACCATACAGTTCTTCTGGTTTCATAACAAAGAGGCAGATGTTCATGGAGGCAATTGGCTACATATCCCATTTCCTCCACCTATTCCTGACTCTCCTTCCTCTGTTGCTCCAGGTGAATACAGATTAATTGTTGTACCTTGGATGCCTGCTTGCCAGCTTTTCAGACCCCAGGAACTACACAACGGCGTAGGAGGTGGACAGAAGCACTAAGCACAATATTGGGCCAGCTAACTGGGATGATTCATGAAACCATGACCCTAAACCTCCAAGCCAAGGAACCAAATCCTATGAGATGTTTGGTCATATATAAGCAGCATGAGCTACTCCTTTTTTTCTGTCATCGTAAAAATATCTATCATACAACTTCTGCTAATTCACCTTTTCTACAGGCGTATAACTTATTGACAACAATTATATTAATGGGCTCTGCAATCTTACCCTTAATCAACATCTTGGGTGTTTTGAGCTCACATGGTAGCCTGCACCTATTTCCAACCCAATTAACAAAGGGCATGATTTTTAATGGAGAGAGACATGACACATGCATAATGCTTATTTGCTGACTGAATGAACCAGATCTTCAGTATACATACATTGCTTCATGTTGAAAGATCTAGTAGCATAATTGTCATCTATGTACCTTTATGGGATGAAGTTAAATAAAAATGGACATTTTGGGTGCTTCCCAAGAATTATGATATGGGATACTTGGCTCCCTTTCTAATGAAAATAGATTTGGGAGAATTTATAACTCGTTGCCATCAAGTCAATTCCAACTCATAGAGACCGTATAGGACACAGTAGATTTGTCCCATAGGGATTCCAATAAATGGCTGGTGGATTCGAACTGCTGACCTTTTGGTTAGCAGCTGAGCTCTTAAACACTGTGCCACCAAAGCTCCTGGGATGAAATTTTAAAGGTGTTATTAGGAGAACTAGATACATAAAAGATCCTGGGTGCACAATGTCAGTGTCCTGGTTTTCATGATGTATTGTACAGTCATGTAAGTCATTACCAAGGAATGGTTGATGCTGGTTGATGGGGACAGCAGAAATCTCTGTATTATTTTTGCAACTTCTTGTGAGTCTACAGTTATTTCAACATAAATAACATAAAAAAATAGTGGCACATATTTTAAGTTTAAACAACAGTGTGGTGTAGAGAACACTCATGGATTTTTTTTTTTTTACTATCAAAGAAAGTTGTGACTTAACTGAAAATAACTCTGAAGTCAGATTTGGCTTTGGCTGTGCTACTTAGGATATGTGTGAAAAAAGCGAGTAAGTGACTTAGAATCTGAGTTTGAGATTCTTCGTCTGTAAAATGGAGATACCGTGCCATTTATGAGGTGAAAAGTGATGAAGAATTAAGAAATGAAGAAAGGGTTGATTCTTTTTTAAATTGTAAAGTACCAAAGCATGATAAGGTGATATTCACAAGATTGACCAAATTAGAAAAAAACTGCTGACAAACATAATCCAATAACTAAAAAAAAAACTAAACTCATTGCCTTCGAGTCAACTCAGATTCATAGCAACTCTAGAGGAGAGAGCATGACTGCCCCATAGAGTTTCTAAGGAGTGCCTGGTGGATTTGAACCGCCAACCTTTTGATTTTCAGCCGTAGCATTTAACCACCACAACACCAGGGTTTCCATAATCCAATAACTAGTGGCTCATTATTCCACAAATGTATCATAGGTCAAGCTATGTTTCTCCCAGCCTTACACATATGAAGAGTTAAGAACTGATGGACTTGTTAAAGTGACAGCTAGATCCATCCTGCAGAGTTTCACTGTGAAAGGGAATCAGCTCTTTTTCTTTCTATTTGAACTCTGGCGATCCGCGATGCAGAACTCACATTTCCAATTTTCTCCCTCGGATGGGTTTGGGAATGGTGCGTGGCAGGTATGTTTCCAAGGATAGCATCAAAAGAACAGCAGAACAGCTTACTTACCAACTTCATCCTGAATCTCCTCGGCCACTGCAGGTACATTGTAGAGCAGAGAGAGAGACTGGTTCATACGCTCGTAAATCACACGGAGATGTGTCATAACCTGCGAAAGAAGACAGCTCCAGGTAAGCCCACTCTGGGAGTAGGAATAGTTATTTTCCTTACCGGGCACCGCAGGCAGATACAAACTTCCAAAATAATACTAACGAAATACCATGGGACCTTTGAGCTATGCTTTAAGTCTATCTTTACACTTCCCGTTATATCGTACACTCGTACGTAACTCAGCTGATCTGAAAGATGCTGTCTGCCCAACTCCAATTCATACTCTCCAATTCCGTACATCACCCCTGACACCCTGGATCCATTTCACTGAATATTTTGCAACATGAAATTTTAATTTGATTGGATATTCTATGCTAAATATTCTTAAATAAAATCTCTTCAAGGAAATGTAAAATTGCCAATTTTCAGAGGTAAATCCTGGTGTTCAACCTTCACGAATCTGGAAGTATAAGCCATATTATTGTGGCTCATGTTAAATTAAGCAGTGGCAGTGGAATTTCTGAATGTCAGCCATGGTTGCATTGAGCCATTTTAGAGGTTCTGGTTTATCCAGCGTTGGTTTTCTCCACTTTAGTCATCAGTTTTAAAAGGTACCTTAATCAGCACCAGTAGAAACTTAAGGCTTTTATATTCCTTATTATTTTTATAGCCCATAGAATGGTAAGCCATAAGCCTTGCTCTAAGACAAGCCTTTAGAATTTACCAGGTATTAAAGAGCTCTTGCCATAGATGTACACCACCAATGCCTGCTCGGGAAACACCTGAAGTTCCTAGCACCCACCCACCAAGCAAGGGCATGAGATGGTCAAACAATCATTACAGTAAACACTTGCCTGGGACCGGATCTGAGCAGCTTTCTTTGGATCCACCATGCGCACATGTTCAAAGTGCTTAAGGGTGTGCTGTCGGTCTTTCTGCTCAGCGCGCACATACTTCTTTAGCATGTTGAACACGTGACGGGGCTGTAGGAAAAAACGTATTTTTTTTTTCAGGTTTTTAGAACATATCCCTCCTAATGTTTTTGGTCCACAGGTTAGTGCCTCCACTAATTCATTCCATGACGCGAATGCATCGAAAGTCAGCTTCTTACACGTCTCTCTTCTAAATGTTTCTCCCACTCCTTTCTTAATGGGGTAATTACTTAGTCAACTGGCCACTTTTCATTTCTACAACAGTATTCAATCAACGTTTTCTTTTTAATTAGCAGCATCCTGCTATAGAAGGAGAGTCGATTTTGGAATCCCCCAAATTTAAGTTAGATCCTTCCTTTCTCTCCCCCAGATAGAACTAACCAAACCAAACTCACTGCCATCGAGTCGACTCCGACTCACAGGGAGCCTACAGGACAGAGCAGAGCTGCCCCATAGGGCTTCTAAGGCTGTAAATCTTTACGGAAGCAGACTGCCACATCTTTCTTCCATGGGGCCACTGGTGGTTTCGAGCCGCCAACTTTTCAGTGAGCAGCCAAGCTCTTTAACCACTGCACCACCGGGACTCCTTAAATATAATTCACAGGGGTGTATATGGGACATTTCTGTATACACAGTCCTACGGCCAGTGGGAATCTCAGAAGTAATGTTGCACAAATAATCCCATTAGCAGCAGCCTGTAACAGTACAATAATCAAAATCAGAAAAACAATGAGGAAACTTAATCACTACTAATTTGTTGTTAAGATCTAAGAGACATTATATCTTTCCAGAGGAAAGAGCAATGCTAAGCTGTAGCTATTCTACTTTGAAAATTAATTAACTTCTTTCTAAGCCATCAGATTCTAATTCTTTCAGCAACAATTAAGTTTCTTCTTAAGTGCTTCTATTTTTTTCCCAATTGGTTCCACTTCATTTTTATTCCAGTTTTACTTGAAAACATTCATCCTAATGAAAAAGGACAGAGGCTCCTTTGTCTTCGACGATGTTATTGCTAAATGAATTCTACTACAGGATTTTGTAAAATGATTTTCAACGATACGCCTTTCTTCTCCTTTGGGGGAGAAAAATCAGTTATGAAAGCTCATGTTGGGAATAGAATTTTGTTCCCCTGGGCAAAGCTAGTTATTATTAACCTTGGAGTCAAGGGCATCCTGAACACCAGCAGGAAGGTGTGGAATTCCTTCCAGGGGCGTAGAGGTGGGGGTTCCAATGCTTTTGTCCATTCTATCAATAGTGTATGGACTGGCCCTCTTCTTCCCCTTTTACTGGCTAATCCGTTCTCATCAGTAAGACTCAGCTCAAGGGCCAGCTCTCTGGCATTCCAGGTTGAAACTGGTGCCCTTTCTCTGTGCTCCCGAGAAATACTGCACAAATCCCCATAATTGCACTTAACATCATTTATTATTTATGCTTCTGGTTCCCTCCTAACTGTGAGATCCAGAAGGGCTGGACTTTTCTTTATTGGTAATGTAACCACACACAGCCTGACTCACAGAGGGTGGACTGAATGTGTCACCTGCTTGGCTATGTTCTTATACTTGAAGGAAAAAACAAACAAATACTAAAATAACATAAATAAAACAAATCTGGACTCATCTGCCCTATTCATTTCCTTTATCCTGGAAGAAATGTGCCTTTCCATAATCCCAAGGGAGGCAGACATCACGAGCTTGAAACATAGCTGTGGGCTGTTCATCATTACAATTCTCATTAGGGCTGTGAAGTCTGGTTGAGCTTACACATGAGGGGATGGCCTTTTAAATCTTAACAGTAGTAAAATATACAACAATCGATAAGCTACATATATAAGACACATATTTAAAAGATGTAGGCTTCTATACACCAGTCAAAATGAATTTTTAAAATGTCAGAACTCAAAGGCTGACTATTATTAAATGTGAAGGACAGTTTGTATGGAGGACTGTGTAATCAGAATGCCACATACCCTTGACACCTGTTCACTATTAAGCACTGAGGCCTAAAAAACCCCTCTAGCTCTATTACAATTCTACTTTCAAGGTTAAGACAGAAAGGGTTGTAACTGACTGCATTTATATATGACACTCCTGTCCCCTCACTGGTACAGCTGACTGGCTTCATGTGTTTCCTTAGTTGCTCTATTTCCTATTTTTCTCTTGAAAATAATTTATTGTTTCGGTGAAAATGTTTTTTTCTTTTAAGAGCTTATGTAAAAATTACAAATAAAGATTCCCTTCCATCATTTATTTTTGCAGTTAGCTACCTTTGACTGTTTCTGTAATAAAAGGGTTGTCACCAGCAAGCTTCTGCACTAAGGACGCCATGGTTCCAAGCTGGCCTTGGCATTACTGTATTTGCTAAATGTGAATTTAGAGAATGGGGCTGCAATATCCGATAACTGATATTGGGGTCTCTCCTTTTTCTTCCATTCTCAACACAAACGGCATACGTTCCTACTTGCTAACAAAAACCTCACAACTGAACAAATAAACATCATGATAAACAGGGAAAAGATGGAGGTTGTTGGGAATTTCATTTTACTTGAACCCACAACCAACATCCATGGAAGGAGCAGTCAAAAAAATCAAATGATGCATTGCATTGAGCAAATCTGCTGTGAAAGACCTCTTTAAAGTGTTAAAAAGCAAAGATGTCACCTTGAAGACTAAGGTGCACCTGACCCAAGCCACTGCCTCATATGCATGTGAAAGTTGGACAATGAATAAGGAAAACAGAAGAAGAACTGATGCCTTTGAATTACGGTGTCGGCAAAAAATACCATAATAATGTACCATGGACTGCCAAAAGAAAGAACAAACCTGTCTCTGAAGAAGTACAGCCAAATGCTCCTTAACTATGTCTGACATACTTTGGACATGTTATCAGGAGGTGTCAGTGCCTGGAAAAGGACATCATGCTTGGTCAGCGAAAAAAAGGAAGACCCTCAGCAAGATGGACTGACACAGTGGCTGCAGCAATGGGCTCAAGCATAACAACGATTGTTGAGGATGGCACGGGACCAGGCGGTGTTTTGTTCTGTTATAACATGGGTTGCTATGAGTCGGAATCGACTCGACGGCACTGGGTTTGGGTTGTTTTTTATGCCTTTAAAAATAAATATGAGAGTCTCAAAATTACTGAAGCCTCAATATTCTCAACTGTGCAATTCAGATAATATTTTCCATGAAGAGTTTTTGTGAGGATTAAAAACGGTCTGTTAGTTCATCAACATAATGTCCAGTCCGCAGCAAGTACTCAGTACACACATATGTCATCTGCTCAGTCCCGGTCTCCGACTTCCAGCCCCCTTCCTTTCCTTAAGCAATAATAGTCGTTAACACTCACTACCAGTTGCCACCGAGTCGACTCTGACTCAAGGTGACCCATGTGTGTCAGAATGGAACTGTACTCCACAGGGTTTTCAATGGTTGATTTTTCAGAAGATTGCCAGGCCTTTCTTCTGAGATGCCTTTGGGCAGACTTGAACCTCCAACCTTTTGAGCACATTAATCGTTTCCACCATCCATGAACTCCAGTTAACATTTATTGACTGCTTATATATGAAGGCAGTGTTTTCTTCATGGCAACCCTTTGGCAGAGGCCCAGCTGCTCTCGCCACTTCACAGATGAGGCAAACGAGGCACCAAGGAGTCCGAGGTGACCTAGGCTACACAGCTGGCCCAAGCTTACACAGCTACTCAGTGTGAAGAGCAAGAACAGGTAGCCCACCTGCCTCACTCCATGGTTGGTGCCCCTAACCATTAGGCAATCCTGCCTGTCCAGGAGAGTCTAAAATGGATCAAGTTAAATACAGTTCTACAAAAATAATTCACAGAGTTGAACACAAAAAGACAAAACTGAATGATGTGAAAACTGAGTGTGCACCGGGAGTCCTCACCTGAATTTACAGTTCTTATAAGCTCAGAGAATGTACTTTGGGGGAATGTTAACAACAGCTCTTTCAATTGTGCAGAAGGTGATTCAGGTAACAGCTTGTTCAGTCTCTCGCTGACTGTCCTCAGCTTTAGGCACTTGGCTTTCTCTAGCTAATGCAACACAGGTAGGGAGGGGGAAATAGCAAGACAGGACGGTCCCCTGTCAATCTGCTTAGAGATCAGGATTGCTAGAAAAATGATTAACGGTATTACTTAAAAGTCAGGCTTTTGAGACATTCATAGATTCTATTTCTAAAGTCTTCCTTATCTTCTGTTAACATGGATAATTAATGGCGAATGTGTTCATGTGTTTTCAGCTGCTTGTCTCATTTAACGCTGACAATTTTTCATGTGCTTCAGTTTAAGAAATATATTCGTAACTTCCCTGAAAAATCCCCAGAGCTTGACAATGAACCGGCTGCAGGACAGGCTCTCATGATTCCCCTCTCCTGGGCGTATAATGAGCCCGGCAGCCCCCAGGCCGCTCTGACCTCATCGCCGTTTATGTGAACACAGACGCACATTACAGGCCCATCTAAATAAACAGAACCCTTGCCTTCCTAGGGTCTATTTGATAAGCAAAGCCTCGGGACATCAGAAAATCCAGGAAGACATTTAGGATGCCCGTAGGTAAATGAATTAAAGACTTCTGCTTGGTTGGTTTGCCCATGAAAACACATTTCTAGGAATCATGCTTAGAAATAAAAAAAAAAAACAAAAATTACGTTAGCTTAATGTTGACAAGTAGACAGATAAAATGTACCGAGTAAAACGGTTAGTTGTCTCTACACCTCGAAACAGTTTTCGGTAAGAAAGAAAAACAGAACGTTTTCTTATATTTTCATATTTTTTAAGGCGTTCTGGTGGCACAGTGGTTAAGCACTCGGCTGCTAACCAAAAGGCTGACGGTTCGAAGCTACCAGCTGCTCCGCAGGAGAAAGATGGGGCTGTCTGCTTCCATAAAGATCACAGCCTTGGAAACCCTGTGGGGCAGTTCTACTCCGTCCTGTTGAGTCGCTGTGAGTCGACTTGATGACAATGAAACAATGGGACAATATACCGGGTTTCCTGAGTGGTGCAAAAGGTTAATGAGCTCAGCTGCTAACTGAAAGATTGGAGGTTAGAGTTCCACCTAGAGGTGCTTCAGAAGAAAGCCCTGGCAATTTGGAAAAATCAGCCACTGAAAACCAAACGGAGCACAGTTTTACTCTGATACACATGGGGTCATCATGAGTCAGAGCTGACTCAAAAGCAACTTTTTTTTGGAGGGGAGGGGGTTAAAAGTGGCGCCCTACTTTTGGTATACAACTCACGCATATTTCATTCAAAATTAAAAAGTAATTGCCTTCCTAACTTTTAGCCAGAATACAGAGTCCCAGGGACTCCAAGCTATTTGTTTCTGGAGCTATATCGCGTATCTCACAAAAACAAGGAATCCCGATTGTCTGGGCGGGCTCGTTTCATTATGCACAGAGAAGGATGAATTTTCAAAAAAATCTAATTCAAAAATATAGAAAATTCATGCAGGAATGGTAGAAAAAAAAACCTTGTCTCTCTACAGAGGTATAGTCTATTGGCACAATACTTACATTTAAGACCAGGTTATTCAAACACCGAGAATAATAAATATAAGAATTCAGTGGCTAGTCAAAAGGACACTGAAAACATGGAGTGCTTAAGAAATATTATTTTGAAATCTCTTTGCATATGATTTGAATCACTCTCAAGTCTTTAAATCTTCTGTAACTAGCAATAACAATTTCTCTGAGAAGTTCCCCTTACTTCAGAATTTAGATATTCTGTGAATTAATACCACAATCTGGTTATGCTGGTGCTGGATGGCAATCTTATTATTAAAACTTACAGCAAAGAACAGAGATAACAGCAGGAAGAGATCCACCCCAGGGACCTAATTATATCCAGACCTTTTCATTGTCACTATTGTTTTTTAAAAGAGTGTTTAGTCCATAATATCATTGAATCTATTTGCAATTGAGGTGGTGCTTTTCAATTTGAACTGAACTGACCTCACAATCACATGACTTTGGGGAACATTATTCCAAAAAGAAATGTACTGATAGGTTAAGACTAGGCATAACTAAGATGGATTTAAACGTCTTCTATGAGAGCAAAAGAGAAGGTGCTTAACCTGAAAACGGATTTGTGTACTGGATCATTAAATGGTTTCCTCTTTTCTTTCTCTGGGAACAAGGGTATAATATATTTCTACCACCTAGCACAGTTCTTGGTAAGACTGGGTTGTTAATAACGGTTTGTTAATTAAATTAAAAACTAACCTAGAGCTAAATATAATTTCAGAAACAGTTCCAGTAGCGTAATATATCTTTCATAATATATCTGAGTAGAAAATAATCATCACTGTAAGTTGAAGAATTGCGTTCTCAATTTTCACAGATAATACTGATTTTGCAACCCCGCTTGATATCTACCTGTCCAGTGTATGGCGACCCTTTGGGTAGCTGTTTTAACTGAGAACACTTCCCAGAAAATACATTTAATTGACTTGTATTCCACACACAAGGAGTCCGTGGGTGGAGCCAACAGTTAACGCACTTGGCTGTTAACCGAAAGCTTGGCAGTTCAAGTTCACCCAGAAGCAGCTTGGAAGAAAAACCTGGCCACCTGCTTCCGAAAAATCAGCCACTGAAAGCCCTACAGAGCCCATTTCTATTCTGACACACATGGGGTCGCCGTGAGTTGAAGTTGACTCAACGGCATCTGATACTACACATACAAAGTAGTCTCAACAAGAAGTTACATTTCATTTATCTCAATATAAGCATAGCTTATATTCTTATGGCTTGGGGTTTGGTGTTAGGTTGACATAGGTTAATTAGGAAGGAAATGTCATGGCCCTTCCCTATAAAAGTTAATGTATTTTTATTAGCTCCCCCACTTCTCAGCTGCATTGCCTTTTCACATGGTCCTTTTACACATTATCTCAGATTTGGTTTGTCGCTGGGATTGGTAAGTATCATCCAGATTTGACTGGTGATAACAGGACTGACTCGTGCCAAACACGTCTGAATATGGAGAGTTTTACTTGACACTGCATGTGGGAAATATACTGGAACATAACCATTTACCCCCCTTGTCCCACTCTAGTTTTATTGAGTCAGAGACCTGGCATCTTATCATCATAGACACTTGAGGCTCGAACCATTTCCCGTCAACAGTGTTTAAAAGCCCTGGGCGTAATCTTGCCAAGAAGAAAGAAGTAAATGGCTTACTCTATGGAGCACCCTAACATTTCCTGGTCATAAGTGACTTGTTCAGCAATTCTCTCCTGTTTCCACCAATAGGTACAGGTCCATTATTTTCACAGTTCTTCACCTTGTATTTCAAGAAATCTTGAGCATATCATGTGAAATGTACAAACTCCTCTGCGTGCAGGTTTAAAAATACACTTAAGGGAGTTTAAGCCTTTCTGGGTATGAGATGGTCTTGGTTGAGTTGATTTTCCTACTTTGCTACTCAGAAATCCACACGCACCCTCATGTTTTAAGATGTTAAGAAGTAAAACACTTTAGGACATCAAAAAAAAAAAAAAAAAGTAACATTTGGAGATGCTTCCATGGACACTTTTGGGTTACAACCTTTTTATTTTTTAAATGTAGGAGCTGAGCTAAGTATTTAATCTCCACCGAGAAAACCATCCATATTCCTTTCTTTAGAAATCACATAAATTGTTTTGTAGTTTAAAATGATTTTAAGAAGACAAAGTGAAGAGGACTTGAAGTACTTACTGATGAAGATCAAAAACTACAGCCTTCAGTATGGATTACACCTCAACATAAAGAAAATAAAAATCCTCACAACTGGAACAATAAGCAACATCTTGATAAACAGAAAACACTGAAGCTGTTAAGAATTTCATTTTACTTGAATCCACAATCAACGCCCATGGAAGCAGCAGTCATGAAATCAAATGAAGTATTTATTGGGCAAATCTGCTGCAAAAGGCCTCTTTGAAGTGTTCAAAAACAAAGGTGTCACTTTGAGGACTAAAGTGCACCTGACCCAAGCCATGGCATTTTCAATCACCTTGTATGTATGTGAAAGCTGGGCAATGAATAAGTAAGACGGGAAAATTGATGTCTTTGAATTATGGTGTTGGCAAAGAATAATGAATATACCACGGACTGCCAATGGAAGAAGTACAGCCAGAAAGCTTCTTAGAAGCAAGGATGGTGAGACTGTCTCACATACTTTGGACATGTTATCGTGCTTGGTAAAGTAGAGAGAGGGTCAGCGAAAAAGAGGAGACCCTTAACAAGATGGACTGACACAGTGGCTGCAACAACCATTGTTAGGAGTGCGCAGGACCAGGCATTGTTTCCTTCTGTTGTGCACAGGTTGAGAGTTGGAACCAATCCGACAGCACTTAACAAAAACGTTGTCGCAATACTTACATTTAAAACAGGATTATTCATACGCTCAGGAAAAAAAAAAAGAATTCAGTGGCTAGTCAAAAGGGTACTGAAAACATGGAGAGTTTAAGAAATCTTATTTTGTAACCTCTTCTCATATAACTTGAATCAGTCTCAAATCTTTAAATCTTCTGAAACTAGCAATTTTTTCAGACCAGCTCCCCTTATTTCAGAATTTTGGTAGTCTGTGTATTAATACTACCATCTGGTTGCACTGGCACTGGATGTCCAATCTTATTATTAAAACTTATAGCAAAGAATACACATAATAGAAGGAAAAGATCCGCCCCAGATAACAAAAGGAGAAGGTTCAGACTCTGAGCAAACCCCCCTGAAATGGGTGCAAACTTTTGTGTGTGTGTGCACACGTTCCAGGGAGAGGACCTTCTGCCACTATCTTCTCTAAGGGAGGTGTCTGTATCTCCAGGCATGTGAATAAAGACTGGAACTTTAAATAATGTGCTACCCATTTGTCTAAAATAACAAAAAAAACTAAATCTGTTTCCATAATGGGTTTCTATTTCCAAGAACGAAATGAAAATGGATATTATATGTAACCTTCGCTGGAACAAACGACAACGTTCCAGCACTGTATGTTCTGACAGCATCCAATGAAGAGCTATTTCATATCTGAAGACAGTGACTGAGTGGAACTCTGCTGTGGAGGGAACCTGCATGATGAATATGGTCTCAGAGGCACAGTACAGCTTTCATGCAAATGCCTTTCCTACATACTTCTTGGTTTCCTGTTTAATTCAATTAAGAACGTGAAATGCTAGAGTGTCCAGTACATACTTCTTGTTGGTCTTTAGCAAGAACTGTACTGAGCATGCTAAAGATTCACAGCAAGGTAAGGAAGTGATACCTAGAGGTTTTACTAAAATTGCATGTGAACCACTCAGCATATAGTTTACAGGATTTTTTTTCATCAGATGCAAATTATCTCGTTTTGTTTTCCACCTGGTGTTTCTTAGTGGGTTTGTCCTTAAAAGCGCTCTCAAGAGTCCCCTTGTGCCCACTAATTTATATAAACATGCCCACTAATTTATATAAATATCAACAAGATATAAATGAAGAATGAATAAGTGAATAAAACCAAAAAAATTAAAAAACCCAAACCTGTTGCCTTCTAGTCAGTTCTGACTTGAAACTCTGAACCACTAGGGTAATTATTTTACATTTCTAAAAGATATTTTTCAACCTAATAGTCTTTTAACTTTTAAGTACATTCTGATTAGCTTTACAAAATTTTGATTATATTCAAAACATAAGGGTAGAATGCCTTAAAAACCTTGGTATTCTTCTCTCCAAGTGCTTTTGCAGATGAGGAATTCAGCATGTGATTTTTAACTCATTTATCGTCTATTATAGGAGTCTGCAGCAGGTTTGGTTTTGTTTTTATAGGAGTCCTTGGGTGGTGCTAGGCTTCTAACCAAAAGGTCGGAGGTTTGAATCTATCCAAAGGTACCTCAGAAGAAAGGCCTAGAGATCTACTTTTGAAAAATCAACCATCGAAAGCCCTATGGCTACCAAGCAGAATTTATTCCAGGAATGCAGGGACGGTTCAACATCAGAAGATGAGTCAACGTAATACGCCATATCAACAGAACAAAGAAAAACAACCACACGATCATCTCTATGGATGCAGAAAGACCATCTGATAAAATCCAATGCCCTTTTTTCATGAAAACCCTAAAAAACACTGGAATAGAAGGGAGCTTCCTCAATACAATTCAGGGTATGTATGAAAAGCCAATAGCTAACATCATACTTAATAGAGGAAGACTAAGAGCTTTCCCCTTGAAATCAGGAACAAGACAAGGGTGCCCGATCTCACCACTTGTATTCGATATTGTATTAGTCCTAGCCAGAGCAATAGCACAAGCAATAAGCCAGAGCAAAAAGAAATCCAAATTGGAAAAGAAGAAGTGAAATTATCTCTATCTGCAAATGATATGATCCTACATATAGAAAATCCCAAAATGTCCACAAAAAAACTTCTAGAGATAATAGAGGAATACAGCAAAGTTGCGGGGTCCAAGGTCAACAAACAAAACTCTGTTGGGCTTCTATACATCAGCAGTGAGAAATCGGAAATGAAATTAAGGAAACAATTCAATTTACAGTCGTGTCTAAGAGAATAAAATACCCAGGAACAAATCTAACCAGGACGTGAAGGACTTAGACAATGAAAACTAGAAATCACTGCTGAAAGAGATTAAAGAAGACTAAATAAATGGAAAGATGTTCATGTTCACGGATTGGAAGACTTAATATTGTTAAGATGTCAATACTAACCAAAGCAATCTACAGATTCAATGCAATCCCAATCAAAATTCCAACAGCCTTCTTTACAAAAATAGAAAAACCAATCCTCAACTTTAAATGGAAAGGCAAGAGGCTCCAAATAAGTAAAGCAATGTTGAAAGAGAAAAACAAAGTAGGAGGACTCACTTTGTGATTACTATACAGCTATAGTAATCAAAACAGTCTGGTACCAGTATAACAATAAACGCATAGACCAATGGAATAGAATTGAGAGTTCAGAAATAAACCACACATTTAGGGTCAACTGACATTTGATAAGGTGCTAAGCCCATTCGATGAGGAAAGAAGAGTCTCTTCAATAATTGGTGCTGGGAAAACTGGATTTCCACGTGCAGAAAAAAATGAAATAGGATCCATGCCTCACACCATACACAAAAACAAATTCAAAATGGATTAAAGACCCAGAAGTGAAAACTAAAACAATAAAATTCTTAGAAGAAAAAGCAGTGGCAACGTTGTCAGGCCTAGCTTCCAACAATGGATAATCTAACATAGTAACAAAAGCACAAACGGTAAAAGACAAAAGAAATAAATGAGACCTCATAAAAATTAAAAACTCGTTCATCAAAAGACTACCAAAAAAGTGAAAAGGCAAGCTACCAACTGGGAGCTATCTTTGGAAACCATACGTCCAACAAGAATCTAATAACCAAAATATATATAAAACTTTGACAACTTAACAACAAAAAGACAAATGACTCAATCATAAAACGAGCAAAGGACTTGAATAGACATTTCACCAAGGAGGACATTCAAATGCCCACCAAACTCATGAAAAGATGCTCAGCGTCATTAGCCATAAGAGAGATGCAAATCAAAAGCACAATGAGATAAACCATTTTACTCCCACTAGGATGGTTAAGATAAAAAACAAAACAAAACACTGAAACCTACAAATGTTGGCAAGGATATGGGGAAATTGGAGCCCTTACCCATTGCTGGTGGGAATGCAAAATGGAATGGCCGTTATGTAAAACAGTGTGACAGCTCCTCGAAAAATTAAAAATAGAACTACCATTAAAAAAAAAAACAACCCAAAACGTATGGTGGTAGTGGATGGTAGAACTACCAGACAACCCAGCAATTCCACTCCTATGTAATACACCCTTAAAGACTTGAAAGCTGAGACTCAAATAGACTTGTATGCCAATGTTCACTGCAAAAGTATTCACAATAACCGAAAGGCAAAAACGACCCAAAGGCTCATCGACAGATAAATGGATAAGTAAAATATGGTACATATATGCAATGGAATACTACTTAGCCAGTAGGAGAAATGAAGTCTTGATACATGCTACAATATGGATGGAGCTGGAAAACATTATGCTGAGTGAAATAAGTCAATCACAAAAGGATGAATACTATATGAACTCACTTATATAAAATATCTCATTGATAAATGGTAGAGTTGCACAATTGATTATTGTAATTGCTGTTAAGAAGTTGGACATCTGTAAAAGGCTGAATTGGCAAAAGCTGTGTGACAGACATACAATGCCAAAAAAAAAAAAAAATGAGTAGCTGCTGAGGCTGCTTATATACAACCAAACACCTCCTGGGATTTGGTTTCATGATTTGGAAGTTTAGGGTCATGGTTTCATGGGACATCCCAGTTAATTGGCCTAGTAACTTGTTCAGTGCTTCTACCTCCTAATTCAATGGGTAGTGCCTGGGGTCTTAAAAGCTTGCAAGCAGCCATCTAAGGCACAACATTTGGTCTCTGTTCATCTCGAACAACAGAGAAAGAAGGAAGGTCAGGAATAGGAGGAGGATATGGAATATATAGCTAACTACCTCCTTTGCCATGAGACCAGAAGAACTGGATGGTGCCCAGCTACTATCACTGAACAATTTGATCAAATATTCCATAGAGGAATTCTGCTAAAAGGGGAAAAGGCAGAACAGAATTTCAAATTCTCATGAACTCCAGACTTTCTGAAGCCATGGGGGCTAGATGAACCCCTGAAACTACTGCCCTGAGATAATCTTTAAACCTTAAACCAAAAATATCCCCTGAAGTCTTAAAACTAAAAAAAAAAAAAAAAATAGTTTAGCTTAACTAGTAAAAAAAAGTCTGCCTTGAACATTATGCTCTTTTAAGAACTATCTTCATGGGATCAAATTGACAATAGCAACTCAAAAGATTAGACAGGAATCTTAGGGGGTAGTCAGTGTATGTTAACAGGGGAGGAACAACTCAGAAAAAGAGGGTAAGAATGGTTGCACAACTCGAAGAACGTAATCAGTGTCACTAAATGGTACACGTAGAAACTGTTGAATTGCTGTGTGTTTTGTTGTGCATATTCTCAACAGTAACAAAATAAATAGTAAGAATAAAAAAAAAGATAACCCAATGGCTCACAGTTCTGCTCTAACACACATGGGGTCACCATGAGTCAGAATCGACTCAAGGACAGCTGGTCTTATTTTCTATTGTATATCGGTATGAATGTACCATATTTACCATGGAGATATAGGTTGCCTTCTATAAAATGTTTGATGTTTCTTTTGCAACCAAAAGTAAATAGTAGAAAATGACGGGTTGTAGGAAGAAGAACAGTTAATGATGCCATATAAAAACTAAAATAGCTAAGTTTAGCAGCTTAATTTCCTTTTTGGACTTAGACAATTTATAGTTACACCAAACTGCCACTGATTCAACACCCCAGGTCAACAATTAATATAGTTGGAAACTCCTGGTGCATCAGGTTCCACAAAATGCCCACTAATTGTTACAAATTTCTTCCTCAACTGTCCCTCTCATTTATTTAGCATTTATTACCGCATTCAAAGAATTTACCAAATTGCTTTGGGTAAAATCTCAACATAGTGACAAAGCCATGCTTCTTAGTTAAAAGTTGCACATATCGTTGGAGTAATGTTCCACCAATGAATTCTGTGAAGTTTTCCAAGATCTCAGTAAAATGTAACATTTGGCTAACCTATTCAGAAACGAGGAAGGAAAATGTGCTAGTGCTATAGAATTGCTAACGTTTTTTGTTCATTCAAATACTGAGGGCCTGAGTGTAGAGCAGCAGGCACAGGTGTGAAATAAATTTTATCATTAATAGGATGACTCTGATTATGAGACACTGGGAAAAAAACAAAACAAAAAATATTCCTGACAAGATAAAACCGAAACCAAACCGGTTGCTGTTGAGTAGATTCGGACTCATAGAGCCCCTACAGGACAGAGTGGAACTGCCCCACAGGGTTTCCAAGGACTGGCTGGTGGATTCAAACTGTTGACCTTTTGGTAAGCAGCCATGTCTCTTAACCACTACACCACTGGGACTTCCCTGACTAGACAGACAAACAGGAAATGTTTTTTATCAGAATGGTCAATGTCAATTTTGTTATGTGAATTTCATCTAAAAAAAAAATTAATTGGTAAGAAAAAAAAAATCATCAACAACAACAAAAAATGTGAAAAGAAAATGCTTCCTAATTCATACATCCAATCAGAAATACGAAAAGGCTGTCAAAGCCAGGATCATAACCATGGTGCTGCCTAATGGAAGATTTAAACGGTGTCTCTGTAAAAACACTAAACTTTCAGATGTACTATTAAAAAAAAAAAAAGAAAAAAAAAGCTTGGATATTTATTTCTCATTTTAAAGCATTTTAACTCTTAAAATAAGGGACTCCTCTAAGTTTTTCTGGAAACCCTAGTGGCTTAGTGGTTGAGAGCTATGGCTACTGACCAAAAGGTCAGCAGTTCGAATCCACCAGCTCCTTGGAAACCGTATGGGGGCGGTTCTACTGTCCCGCAGGGTCCCTATGGGTCAGAATAAACTCAACGGCAATGGTTTTTTTTTTTTTAAGTTTTTTTAGACTTAGGCCTATACCGGAAAGTTTATTTTAAACAGAAATCCCTATTTAGTCTTTGATTTAACTGTGCAGAATCCCACTTTAAGCTTAATTTCTCTTCAGAATACAGAGTGTTGAATAGGCTGGCATCCTTGTCCTATTCTCTCCATCTGTGAAGAAACAGGCCCCTTACAGAGACAAGGAGACTCAGAGACTATGGAGCTCATATTCCATGAGGCTATGAGGAGACCGAATATGAGCTCTCGTCAAGTGAAAAGCCAGAAGCATGCAATTGTTGAGACTGGAGAAATGAAAATATGTTTAGCTCTGGTAGTCCTGAAGGTTGGTATCTCACAGGCCTCCAAGGGTGATGGATGTTACCTGTGTGCGATGCAGCACTGAAGAGGAATTTACCTTTTCTGAACACTTTTAGGGAAGTGGAAAGACTGAAGGATTGGTCCTCAGAATCCCTATCCCTTGAACAGAGTAAGAAGAGAGTTAAAGTCCTCAATAAAAAGACACTGTACTGTATTTTTTCCCCCCATCTGGAGAAAATATAATTGTTTTAACCATAGTAATATTTTAATATTTTAAGTATTTATTTCAACTAAAAGAAAAAAAAAGTGTGTGTGTGTGTACATGTATACATACATTCATGATTTTAAATTTGAGTCAAAACAATGTACCTTTAGGCTGGTCATTCACTGTAACTATCAGCCTAAGGCACATAATCGACTGAAAAGGAAATTCTAAAAATAAAATACATATAGATAAGATGTTATAGATTGAATCGCGTCACCCAAAAATGTGTTGTAAATCCCTATATCTGTGGTTATAATCCCTTGTGGGAATGAGTTTTCTTTGTTATGTGAATAAAACAGGATTACTGCAGGGTGGCAATCTCTTTTGAGATGTAAGAGATTAAACAAGCAAGTGAGAGAAGCAGAGATGGGAAAAGAGAGATGCGAAGCCACATGAAGCTTGCCCAGGAGCAGAAGCTCAGAAAAGACAAGGACCTTAACCCCAGAGCTGACAGAGAGACAAAGCCTTCCCCTAGAGCCAGTGCCCTGAATTTGGACTTCTAGCCTCCTAAACTGTGAGAAAATAAACTTGCTTGTTAAAGCCATCCACCTGTGATATTTCTGCTGTAGCGGCACTAGGTAACTAAGACACCTAGGAATTTACAAAATACAATTAGTAGTAGAGCAAGAATTCTAACCACACAGAAATAAAATGCTAAAAGATGGATTAAACTTGAGCTTCAAAGAGCCTGTGTGGAAATAATGCATGTTGTTTCCTGTCTCTTAAGTCTGGGACCCTGTGGTAGAATTTGGTCAGGTTAGGAGAATAATTATTTTATGAGTGGTAATATCTATAGAATATACAGATATCAAAACACTCTTAATTAACTTATTTATATCCAACTAACATTTACTAAATGTTTTTATATTTTCTAGGCACTGTGTAATGTATAAAAGAGATTGTAGAAACATGTTATTTATGGCTCCAATTACAAGGAGTGAACTTCCTTAGACTATATCTGATAGGTTTTCAATCCAATTCTTTCAAAAGCAATGTATAAAAGTCCTCAAGAAGAGGCTTAGAATCTTCCAGCATTTTCTAAACTGCAGAGCTAAGTGTCATGTCAAGCCATATGTTAGAATTTAAATAAAACGCTCAGACAAAAGATGGTAACTTAACAAAACAGCAGAAAACCTCAATATTGCATGACTGTGGTATCCAGCCCCATTTTTTTTTATTACATGTGAGCGTTTTATGTATTTCTGAGATAAGAACTGAACAGGAATTCTTGGATCAATCAATACCTCTTTTTTTTTTTTTTTTTGACAGTAAAATGTTCTTCCTAACTCAGTCTTTTTATTTCAAATTAACATAATGCCCAACTCCATATGAAGTGATCAACAAGCCCACAACAACCACCATTATGGCCAATCTAAAATTATCCTCTTTGATGAAACATCAATCTCTGGCAACTACTCTCCTTGCCTTTTCTGGGTTGGTGGATGAGACTAAACTCAAAGATTTTGAATGTGTATTTGTTAAAGACTCCATTCAGCCCACATCTTATTTTTAGCCCTGCCAATGACCATTTTAGCAAAGATCCTAGTTCAGAGACTGAACTTTTCAGCTGGAGCATTTCTCTCAATGCCAGCTATTAAGATTCCTGCCTTAACACCCACCACCTTGCCCTGCTCTGGCAAATGATCCCAACAAGCCCAACCCTGAAAACATGCTTTCTAGAAAGAGAGATGAACCAAGGAAGTTTTTATCTGCAGAAGGGCATCAACAGAACTTTACTGAGCAGGTCTTTGCTGGAACTGAGCTTTATTCCAAATAGAAAACGCTAATGTGTATATTCTTGCTCAAATGCTCTTTGTTCAGAGAGGGAAGTATACTCCAGTGAGAAGGTACTGCACTGGGTGACTGTGATTCAAGAGTTCCACCCTAGCAGTGTCATCCAGTATCACCCACTCAATCTCTCAAGGTCTTAGTTGATGTTATCGCTAAACAGCGTCAATACCATCTAGCTATCTGGAAGGTTGCCAGAAACTCTCTGATGGTTCCTCGCAGCCTTCAGTACTGTAACTTTAGCAGAGAAGAGGAATCCAGACAGCGAGGAGAATCAGTGCAAGTGGGTGGCTTACTGATTTAGTTACATAACAGGCACAGACTTTTGCTTCTAACCCACGTGGAGTAACAGGGCCCAGGTTTACCCATCTGACTCGAACAACCAGAAATGGAAAAATTAGATGGAACAATGTTTTTGCAATTTATTAGACATTAGGAAACAAAGGACAGTGATCCCTGAGAAACAGGAAACAAATGAGTGAGCCCTACAATCACCCAAATTTACTGCCTGAGAGCTTCCAGGTGGCAGCTCACAGAGCTGGATGGACTCCCTGAACTGAGGACAGGGAAGACAATCTGAGAAGAACAAGGCAGTGAGAGTTCATAGAACAGGACAGGGGAAAGCGGCACAGTGAGAGAACCCAGCTACGTGTAGAGGGCTGACCTTGAACATGCGTCTGAGTACTGATTAGCACATGCATTTGAAAGAAACAACGTGAACCCAGGGAAAGAACCACCCAAAGGGATTAGTGGTAACAGCGCCTGGTGCTCACACAGGGTCAGGAACAGTGCCTACTCCTGGAAAATCTCCAGATCCACGGTAGAGTATACAAAAAGGTCTTGCCTTTCCCTAATTAGGGAATAATTCGCAGATGGGTTACTGCTCGTATTCTTGCCTAAAAAATTATATGAGCAAAATCTAAAAGGATCAAATTGTTTTCAAGTAACTTAACTGCATTCCAGAACAGAGTTCAAGATATATTTATAGGAATGCAACAATAGCCAACACTCAACTAAGCAAAATTCACAATGTCTGGCATCCAATAAAAAATTACCAAGTATGAAAGGATGCAGGAAAGTAGTAATCAGAAGAAGAGAATTCGATTAACTGAAATCACCACAAATCTCGCACAGATATCAGAACTAGCAAACAAGGACATTAAAAGCCTTTATAAGTGCATTCCATAGGTTCAAAAAGTTATGTAGCAATACAGATGACAGGAAAAAAAGAGAGAAAAAAAAAATTGAACTTCCAGAGGTGAAAACTATAGTGAGAGGAAAAATAGCCAGATGGGTTGACAACATTTTAGATATTACAGAAAAAAGATTAGTGAAATTGAAGAGAAAAAAGGATTTTAAAATATGAACTGAGCATTAGTGAGCTACACGGCAACTCTAACAGTCTATGTTATGTTTTATTATTGACCCTGAAGGAAGGAAAAGACAGTAGCCAGGAAAAATATATTTTAAATGATAGAAAAAATTTATAAAAATTATAAATCTATAGCTCCAAGAAGTTCAATGAATCCCCAGAACATGAAACATAAAGAAAATTACATCATGGCGCATTATAATCAAATTGCTCAAAATCACTGATAAAGAGAAATCTTAAAAGCAGCCAGATAAAGACATGTATCTAGTAAGGAGCAAAGATAAGTACTGGGAAAGAAATAAAACCTCAACCTAGAATTCTATACCCAGCAAAAATATCTTTCAAAATGAAGACAAAATAAAAACATTTTCAGACATCCAAAATCTGAAAGAATTTATCACCAGCAGACAGGCAGCATAAGAAATGTTAAAGGAAGACCTCAGGCAGAAGGAAATGGGGATTTACACAAAGGATGAAGGGCACCAGATATGGTAACTACATAGATGCATATCTAAGATTTGTTTTCTCGTTATTTAAAACACGTGAAAAGAATTGACTGTTTAGACAAAAATATTAACAATGTCGTATGAAAAAAGTGTGATAACAATAACCCAAAGACTGGGAGTAAGAGGGGAAATGGAAATACTTCATTGTAAGATTCTTATACTGTATGTGAAGCGGTACAATATCACTTGATGGGGTATAACAGAATTGCTATAAGTTAAAGATGCACTATATAAACTCTAAAACAATTGCTAAAATTATAGTTAATAAGACAACAGAGATAAAAAATAATAATAACAATATTTTTTTAAGTCCAAAAGGTGGCATAAAAAGAAGAAAAAGGGAACAAATAGAAAACAAATAGCAAGATGACAGATTTAGACATTACCTTATCAACAATCTCATTAAATGCACATGGTCTCCTCAATTAAAAAGCAGTGAATGACAGACTGGATAAAAGAGTGAGATCAAAGTGTATGCTGCAGGCATAAAATGTACTTCAAATGTAAGTACAAATAGGTTAGGAGTAAAAAGACGGGAAAAGATAAACTATGATGATATTCATTTAAAAAAAAGCTGGAGTAGCATTATTAGTACTAGACAAAGTAGATTTCAGAGCAGAACATATTAGTAGGGATAAAGAAGGTCAGTTTAAAACAATAAAGGAATCAAGGTACCAAACAGGATATAAAAACTGAGCATTTATGCACCAAACATCAGAGCTTCAAAATACATAAAGCAAAAACTGATAGCACTGCATGGAGAAATAGACAAATCTACAATTACAGTTGGGAGATTTTAATAACCCTCTCTCAATAATGGATAGAGCAAGCAGACATGTTCATACTCTCAGAATGTTTCTAGTAAATTCTCCCACTGAGCTTCACTGAGGAAACTGATGCCTGCATTGCTTGGTAAGCCTTCCATGGCAATGATCACTAAGCACTACTAATAAGCCTTCCCACCACAGAGGTCATGACTGACTAGGAGTTTTCCCAGAGAATATGGCTGCTGTCCTGTGACCAGGAAATCCAATTTCTAGTTCCTACTGGGCCACTAAAAACCCTTATAACTGAGCCAAGTGTCAACTTTTCTGGATCTCAGTTACATCACTTATATGATGAGAGGGCTGGGCCTAGTAACTTCTCAACATCCTTCGAGCTTTACTGTGGTGTGGTTCCCCAACTTTAACTCTTCAGGTCATCGCTACCTCAAGAATATCAAGTCAGGTGTTGCACTTTGAGTCCGGGGAAAGTCTATCTGCCTTTTCGGTGGAAAGATGTGTTGAGATGACCCATGGAGGCAGCTGTCCTGTGACCCTTCAACTTCAAGAAGGAATGGACAGAAGTTGAACCCATGAATGGTGCTCACAGCATTTCTCTTAGTTTCTTTCTTATGGCCTGCAGTTCCCAGGACCCCCAGCTTCACTGTCTGTACTGTGAAGTAAACTGTAAAGTGAAGCCTCAGCTTGACCTACCCGTGGAGGAACAGCCTGTAGGGCGGTGATGTAGTTCTCCAGAGCTAGGCGGCGGCGGTCGTTGAGCATGGCTTCCACTCGGGCCATGTGTGTCTCCACCAACTGCTGTCTCTCGTTGGCGGCTTCCTGTTCCAGAGACTCCACTTTCTCCTGGAAATGCTGCCATTGTAAACACACACACACACATCAACTGGAACTAAACAAGAGATGAGGCAGCCAATCCAAGTCTTTTAGGAGTGATGTATTCTATTTTCTCCAAGAGATGAAAACGATGCTAAAGATCGCATAAGGTCATTCTAACATCTTGACTAATTCATCATGTCTTAGGGGTTACTTTGGCTTCCTGCCCCTCCCCACCAAAGCTTAGTTTCTTAATAGAAATCTGTGTTGCACAGGGTCTCCAAACATTAATCTGACCAATGACAATGGAGGTTAAAGCAACCCTGGTAGTGCAACAGTTAAGAACTTGGCTGCTGACCAAAAGGTTGGTGGTTCAAACTCACCCAGCGGATCTTAACAACAATGTAGGATAAATGTAAGACTCTAAATTATATATATATATAAACATTTTAATTTCTTTCTTCCTGAAATCAGTTTAAGTAAATGACCATATTAACCTTCGAGTTTATGACAGTGCTTTCTGACAAGAGTTCAAATCCTCACATAATCTTTGTCAAGGGATGAAGTGGTAGAAAATTGGTGTGTGGTGTTGGTGCCAGTTGAGTCGATTCTGACTCGTGGCAACCCCACGTATGCAGAGCAGAACTGCTCCACAGGGTTTTCAAGGCTGTGACCTCTCAGAAGCAGATCGTCAGGCCTATCTTCCGAGGTGCCTCTGGGTGAGTTCGAACCACCAACCTTTCAGTTATAATCAAGTGCCTAACCATTTGCGATTCCCAGCAACCAGGCAGAATATTACAGCAACCATATTTATATTATTGACAAAAAAGAAGACTGTTAGTAATCATTATGAATTTTATGGCATGACTTCTAACTGGAGCTAATTGGGAACAAATTAAAGCAGGATTTTTTTTAAGTAACTCAAACCATTACTAAACAATGATTTACAGTTTTGTTGTTTTGTTTGTTGCGGTCAAGTCAATTCCGACTCATAGCCACCCTATGTGTTACTGAGTAGAACGGCTCCATAGGCTTCTGTTGGCTGTGATCTTAACAGAAGCAGATTGCCAGGACTTTTCTTCTCCAGTACCTCTGGGTGGGTTCGAACTGTCAACCTCCAGGCACTGAGTACACAGAGGTTCAGGCGTTTCCTACTTGGCAAGGAATGGGTTCAATTTACCTGGATAACTGCCTTCTTATCAGCTTTGGGCAAGTTCTTTGCTTGACGCTCTGCCTCTTCCCATTCTCTCATGACCTATAAAATGAGAAAACATTTGAATTTAAAACCATCAGTTCTCCCTTCAAATACAGATTTAATGGGATGGATTATGAGAGCTTTCCTTTATTTTTTGTTATTTTAAGTGTTTTTTAAAAAAATCATTATTACGTTCCAATCCGAGTAATATTTGACCTCATATTAAAAAAAAGAAAAAAAAAAAAACCAAACCCAGTGCCGTCGAGTCGATTCCGACTCATAGCGACCCTATAGGACAGAGTAGAACTGCCCCATAGAGTTTCCAAGGAGCACCTGGCAGATTCAAACTGCCGACCCTTTGGTTAGCAGCCATAGCCCTTAACCTCATATTAGGATGTAAATAATCAAGTAAAATAAAGCCAATCTCCTTTCAGTCTTGATATTCACCCAGGATTTCCCGGAGTGAAGTCCACTCATTGACCTGAATGTAAAGAGGAAAAGGCTTCAGCTGTACATGTTGTCATAAGAAAATGATATTTGATTCTTACAATTATCACCTATGGCTGCCCATTCCTTTTCAAGTGTACTATCAGCTGTCAAGCAGAGTTTAAGTACAATTCATACCCGAACTAGGTAAAAAAAAAACACAAACAAGCAAAAAAAAAATCAAGGAACCAAAACATCATTTTGTTGCCAGATGTACTTTACGTAGTTTGTGGACTTTCAAAGTAGGAGAAAATCTGATTTCTGTACTCTAAAAGCCTGGCGTTAAAGGTATTTATCCCTAAAAACTGCCAGGAGAATGAGTAAGTCTTAGAAGAAATACAACCAGAATGCTCCTTAGAAGTGACCATGGGGAGACTTTGGCTCACTTACTTTGGACATGTCAATAGGAGAGACCAATTGCTAGAAAAGGACATCGTGTTTAGTGAAGTAGAGGATCACTAAAAATGAGGGAAACCCTTAATGAGATGGACTGACAATAGCCACAACAATGGACTGAAACACAGCAATGATCATGAAGACAACACAGGACCAGCCAGTTATAAAAGAGGTTGCTATGAGTCAGAGCTAACTCCAGGTAATTAACAACAACATTCTTAAAATATTGTTTTTTTTTTCCCGATGTCCTTCAAGATCACAAGAAAAGAGGCTTGGAATAAATAACTATTGACAGAGACCTATGGAATAAAACATAATCAAATTACTACATGAGTTCTGATGAGCTATTTCACTGGCCATTAGCTTTAATTCTCTGTATAAGATACATTAGTATCCTCATGTTGCTTTGGAGAAATTATGCAGAAAATAGGATGGAAAGAGTTTCTTATTACAGCTGAAGAATATATTAAAAATAACCTCAAATTCACAGCAAAATTGGGACAAGTGGCGTGCTGCCATGAGTAAGAAGAGAACACACAAGAAAAGAAACTTTGTCCCAGATGCCTCAGTGTGGGCAAGAGAGCTACCTACCTTAGCCTTACAGATGAGGTAAATATTTCAATTTCCTGCTTTGAGAATGTTCAGAGCCTATACCCCACCATGAATTCAATAGGCAAAGAATCTCAGAATCAGTGTGAAATAGAAACCACGTCTTATCAGAATACGAAAAACTGAGATCCTGCATTACATTTACATTTTGATCATCTCACCTTCTTGTTCATTCACAACCTGGACTTTCAGCTTTGAGCTGGAGAACCCATAGAATAATTGTTGTTGTTGGGTGCTGTCGAGTTGATTCCAACTCATAGAGGCCCCATCTGAGAAAGAACTGTCCCAGATGGTTTTCTAGGCTGTAATCTTTGTGGGAAGAGATCACCAGGTCTTTTTCCCCACAGAGATGCTGGGTGGGTTCCAACCACCAACCTTTTGATTAGCAGCCAAGCACTTAACCATTTGCATCACCAGAGCTCCTCATAGAATAATTAAGGTGATTTGTTTAGCTAATAAACTGAAAACGAACATTTACTCTAAAAATGAAATCCAGGTTTGGTTTTCAGAGCAATTTAACAATATATATACTTGGGGAGAGTTTTTATATTTGTCCCCACCCCTCAAATAAAGCAATTCACCTGTACGCGCACCCTACAAGACAAATACACGTCTTTACTCTGCAGGCCTGATGTCCCTCTTCGCACAGTGGCTTCCACTGGGGAACGATGCTAACAGACAACATTACTGACTACCTGCTGCATACCAGATCCTGTGTGAGGTGTTTCACATAATCTATCTCATTTAACTGATTCCTTACAACAGCCTCTAAGATTAGGCATCACCACGCCCATTCACCCCCATTGTATAGACCAGATTAAGTTTCCTGCTCATGGTCAGGAAGGTAAGTAATGGAGAAGAAATTGAACCAAGAACTGGCTGGCTCTAAAGACCATGCTTTTATTCCCAATGGCCCAACTGACCATTTTAAGATGAAAATTCCAACAGGTAAGCTAAGTTTATTGATAGTTGGTACTGAGAGAAAGGACTTTTCTTAATGGTTAATGCACTCGGTTGTTAACTGAAAGGTTGGAGGTTGGAGTCCACCCGGGGAAGCACAGAAGAAAGGCCTGGCATCTACTCCCGAAAGGTCACAGCCACTGGAATTCCTACCGAGCACAATTCTACTGTAACACACATGGGGTCACCATGAGTGGAAATCAGCTTGACAAGACAATATGGGTGCTTAGCTTAAAAACAACAAATTTAGAGTAAGGTCAATGTTTTGTTTTGAAGGACTTCATTTAAAGGTTATATTAAAACTGCTAAAGACCTAAGTAACTAGAGTATGAGCACACTGTTCAGATGTTTATTTGTATTGGGTAAATAGTATTCCCAACATAGCAACAGAACAAAAACTACAGGCTTAGTGCTATTTTGAGCCCCAAACAATAAAACAAACAAAAAACCTCCGTATTTGTAAAAAAAAAAAAACCACCATGCACACACGATTAAAAAACAATTTCTTTGAAATTTAAAATTCTAGAGTCTAAACACTGAGGTTGCTCTAGATATTCTTATAAAGCGATTTTCCATGCCTACACAAAGCTATCAATATCATCTGGACTTACGGATCTTCAAAGACTTGGCTGTTTCATGCAGAGGAAAATGACAACTACTAAGTAGAGATTTAAGAGGCAGGCAAGTTCAAAGTCAAACTGTCCCCAGAATTCAGCACCACAGATTACGAAGATAAACGTTGATCTCAGACGGCTCACTTTCCTATGACCACTGGTATCTAGTCAGCAGCATTCTCTGCTCCGGGATAAACTCTTTTAAGCCATCTCAGACATATTTAATGACTAAAAGATAAAATATCAAAACTTACATGAACTAAGTCATGAGTTAAACAGACGTGCTAAGATGGAGTTAAGTCATTACTAGGGAAACCTATACTAGAGTATTTGATATCCGTCTTCTTAAAAGGATCAAAAGGACTTACTGAGAGAGAAAAAAAAAAAAATTCAGAGCTTGCATTTGTTTTTCATAATAATGACTATTTATGTGTCCAAGACAGAAATTCAAGGTTACCAAGGTGCCTTATGTGAATTTACATGAATGCAAAGGATTTTACAATCCAGCTAGAAAAATAAGGCATATAGGTCCAACTATCACTAATCAAACTGGAAAGCAAATATTTAAAGGAAAGGCCAGAGCAATGACTGCTTTCCCCACTCTGAGGACTATGTGGGGTATAAGGAGTGGGGGAGATGTGACAGTGCAAGCGTGGGAGGCCATTTACGGAAGAAGCAATGCTGAGAACAAGGGGAAGCCCAAAATGAGTTTAGCAGACGGTAAGGAGAGTGGCCTAACCAGAATGGCAGAGGAAAGCAAGACAGGGCCATGCTAGCAGTTGAGGCAGAAGAGACAGATTGGGAGGCTAGAGGAGGGGCAGGGGCGGGAGACACTTCAAATGCCAGGCTGAACATTCAGTGTTCATTTTGCATATTTTTATCATTATTATTTTGGAGAGCTTTTGCCCAGAACTAGATTCCGAGAGCAATAGGAAGCTTCTGAAAGCTTCAGAAACTGGAACTGAGATAGGATTTAAGTTTAAAGGAAACCACTCCACTGGCAACAAGTAGGGTGGACAGTCACCCTGCTCTTTAACAGTGGTTATAGATCAGCCTGTGTCTTTCCTAATGGAATACTCTTATTTTTCAAAAGAATTGTCTTCATATGAAACTTTTCCGTTCCACATGCTAGCTGGCTTTCTAGCTCAACTTGCTTTTAGGCTTCCATCATGGGCAACAATTGGAACTGCACAACATATTCCAGAGCCAAAAGTATTGTGACTGTATCTGTGCGTCTGTGTTTAAATACAACAAAGTAGAGCCAAGTATCACGGCTACTCAAATTAAAAAATGAACTCTGTTACGCCATTCTAGGTGCATCAGTACTGTCTACTACAGACTTACCATGATCTTAGAAAATATATGGCAGACTAACTCACAAATCCTTTTTAACTTCTACCGTGATGGCTTTAAGTAGGTATTTTTGCTAAATGTGGCACCAATTAGTCCTACTTTCTGATAATCACTAGAGAAGACGAACCACCAAAAAACGAACAGCTGACTTTAAACTGCTATCTTTCTTCATTCTTCCGTTTATATTTTCTTAAATCTGACTTACTCTATTTTTCTGTACAGACTGTAAATAGAACAGTGACTGACAAGTAATACCCATGGCTGTCCAATTGAATTCTGACTCATAGCAACCCTATAGGACACAGCAGAGCTGTCCCATTGGGTTTCCTAGGCTGGAGTCTTTAGGGAAATAGACTGCCACAGTTTTCTCCCAAGGAGTGGCTGGTGGGTTCAAACAGACCACCTTTTGGCATGTAATAATTGTGGATTAAGGAAGAATCTTAGAAAAGGCTAAAATTCTTACTATTATCTAACTCTATACAACATCTAGGAGCTTTCTTGGTGGTGCAAAGGGCTAAGCACTTGACTACTAGCTGAAAAGTTGGTGGTTTGAACCCACCCAGAGGAGCCTCAGAGGCAAGCCCTGGAGATCTGTTTCCCAAAGGTCACAGGGATGAAAACCCTATGAAGTAGTTCTACTCTACACATATGGGGTTGCCATGAGTCAGAATCAACTCGATGGCAACTAACAACAACAACAATACCCAGCACCTAGTAATAGGCAGAGCTCAAACAGTGATTGATAATAATTATATATTGATCAGCCATGTTTTTTTTGGAGGTGGGGTGAGCACTGGAGGTTCAGTGGTCGAATTCTCGTCTTCTGTGTGAGAGGCTGGGGTTCAGTTCCTGGCCAATGCACCTCATGCAGAGCAGCGGAGGCTTGCATGTTCCTCATGATGCTGAACAGGTTTCAGTGGAGCTTCCAGGCTAAGACTAGGGAGAAAAGCCTGGTGATCTACTCCCAAAAACCAGTCAGTGAAAGGCCTCTGGATCACAATGATCTGATCTGCAACTGATCGTGGAGATGTCACAGGACCAAGCACTGTTTTGTTCCTCGCCATGAGTATCGGGCTAACAGAATGGCAGCTAACAGCAACAACCACAGCCATGTTTTGGGACTCAGGTTATTTTTCACTGTGCTTAATAAAGAACCTGATATTTTAACAAAATGACTTGCAGCATGATGTAATGAAGGCATTATACTAAGAGTGAGGAAGGCTTGGGTTCCCAACACTTGCTTTGTGCTGGAGGGGAGAAACCACTCTCTGAACCTCTATCCCGCTATCCACCACTTATGGGACTAGGAGAAATGATTATAACTTCTAAGTTTCTATGGTTTTATGAATTAACTTTTCAAGAAATGATAAGTTCAAAGTTCTAATAATCTGGTATTTAATAAAGAAATACTCTTCATCGTTACTAAAGAATGATTGAATGAATTTTAATTTATAATGTGATGATTACAGGTACCATAAAAACGCATAATTTATTTCGTACTTACAAAATACAACTTCACAACTACACCTAAATCTTTCCTAGGTGACACGCGAACGGAGGGTACAACAAATTCAAAATCAATACCATCGGAGCAAATGTTTAAAGTTAAAACTTGATGTCTTTAAAGATGCGGATAAAATTAAAGACCCAATTCCACACCAAGGCATTTATCAGCCCTGGGGAAACTGAGGCCCAGGTTTCGCAGGGCTGAAGGACTGAAGAGTTGCATTTACCTGGGACATTCTCTCGCGGTGCTTGGCTTCAAGTCTCTCCTTGGCTTTCTGGAAATGGGCGTGTTCGTTCTCATCTCCAGGAGTCTCCAGGTATTTGTCCACGGCATCAGGGGTGCTGGCTGCTGTGGTAGGAACTACAAAGCAGAATGAAAGGAGGTGTGAGAAGAGAAACAGGATATCCAATTATTTAAAAGAAAGCCACAGCTGCGGTTATTTTCAAGAACAAAGAACTTAGAAAAGAAGCACACTGGAGATGTTAACGCCGTGTAAGAGAATACGAGACAGTGGGCAGCATAGAATGGTACGTTTCACCATTTTCAGGAACAGGGTGAAGGGAAGTCTTTAACACAGTCCATTTTGCAATTACAGTATTGCATTTAAAGTTCTTCACAAACAAACATGCAGAGAGCAAAAACTGCGCTTAAGAATACAGACATGTGTCCCCAAATCACCAGGCTTTGCTAGATTAATTCTTGTAACTCTGACAGTAAACACTAGTAACATAAACAGCCCACTGTAAAATTTCTGTGGAAACCAATAAACTTCAAAATAAGCCTATTACAAAATAATAGGACCTCAGGATAAGGTAAAGACTGTGTATTTTAGATAGCTGGAATACAAAGCCATCCTTCATGACAAAGTGCTTTGAGCACCATGAAATGAAACGCAAACATCAACAAACGCCATTTCCGAAATCACAGAAGGGCCTTTTCTCCCTTCACAAACTTCTTCCTGCAAAGCAATATTACTGATGTGTAACATACACTGCTACGTTGCCTGGAAACACAGATACCCATAATGAAGAGTGTCCTATAAACTAAAAATGTCCTAATGCATGAGCCGAGGAAATTATAATGCTTATAAAAGCAGTTTTCCAAAAGATGAATAATGACCAGTGAGAAGCCAGAGAATGGATTTTCATTTAAAGAAGCATTCTTTACCTGAAAAAAACCAAATGAGCTGTTTTCACGTCAAATTAGTTTAAGTGTTTTGTTTAAAAAGATTATTTAAATATCATCCACATTCCAAGTACTCTTCATCACTATCCTTACCTAATTATTTGACTATTATATTTGGGAAATAATAGTATCTCAGAGGGGACTTGAACGAAAAGTAATTACGGCTGGGTCATTTGGAAACTGAACACAGAGTTAAATGTCTTTTACACGTGTTTCAAGGAAACACTGGGAATCTTAACAATCCTAAAGGCTCCACGATTTTAATGAAAATTTCCAACCTTTTTTGTTAAATAATTAATCTGTTCCATTTTAAAGAAACATTCCTTGTGATCTCCTTCCTTCTACTTCAATCACTGTTTAATGATTATTAAAAAAAAAAAAAAAGGCAGTGTAGAAGTCTATCCAGATTTTCCTATCAACTGAAAATCCTTTACCCATTGCCATCAAGTTAATTCCCACTCACGGGGACCCTACAAGACAGAGCAGAACTGTCCCTAGGGTTTCCAAGGAGCAGCTGAGTGGATTCAAACTGCCGACCTTTTGGTTAGCAGCCGAGCTCCTAACCACTGTGCCACCAGGGCTCCTTCTACCGAAAGGAGGGGCATATTTCTGGAAGCTTTTTCAAAATACGTGTTTGTCCAACCCCTCCCCCACTTCTTCCACTCGACTCCCAGGGATTTTGACTCAGATGGCCTGGGACTGTCACAGGACACGAATATTTTGAAAAGCTTTTCCGGGTGGTTATTGATCCTGTACATCCGTCTGTCCCTGTCCTCCATGCACTAAACAAGGCAGTGTCTTTCATCTTCCATTGTCACCTAGGGGCAGGGGGGGAGGCAAGAGCAAGAGGGGGCTGTGAATCCCAACTCCTTCTGAGAATAGGTCCCGAGTGGCACAAACGGTTTGCATTCAGCTGCTAAAAGAAAAGCCGGCTGTTCAAACCCACCCAGTGACACCAAGGAAGTAAGGCCTGGAAATCTGCTTCTGTCAAGATTACAGCCACGAAAAACCCTACGGGACACAGGGGCTGCCATGAGTTGGAATCAACTCAATGGCAATGAGTTTAATTTTTTTTTGTTCTTTTTTTCCTTCTTAGACTAGCTGTGACCGAAGCCAAGTGTCTTAGACATCTAGTGCTGCTATCACAGAAGTACCACAAGTGGATGGCTTTAGCAAAGTTTATTTCCTCATAGTAAAGTAGGCTAAAGTCCAAATTCAGGGCATCAGCTCCAGGGGAAGCCTTTCTCTGTCTGTTGGCCATCTCATTAATCCTCCCCCGGACTAGAAGCTTCTCTGCACAGGGATCCCAGGTCCAAAGGACACACTATGCTCCTGACACTGCTTTCTTGGTGGTATGACGTCCCTGTCTCTCTGCTTGCTTCTGTCCTTTATACCTCAAGAGTTTGCCTCAAGACACAATCCAGTCTTGTAGGCTGAGTCATTTCTCACCAATATAACCGCTGCCCATCCTCCCTCATTAACATCACAGAAGCAGGATTTACAACACACAGGAAAATCACACAATACCCGGAATCACGGCCCAGCCAAAGTGATCCACACATTTTGGGGGGATATAATTCAATCCATGACAGCAAGTAACTTAAGGACTCCGAGTTCCAGCTTCTTTATCTATCAAGTGGTAATAGCACGTCTACATGAGAAAAATGTTCAGAAAATCAGAGAGCACACCATGTGTATGCAGTGAGGGTACAAACAAGGCACTTCATACATGTTCGTGCCCCTCCCTCCTCCTGACTTTATTACATCCTGCTCAGTTCTTGAAGCCTTCGTGGTGCAGTGGTTAAGAGCCGGGCTGCCAACAAAAAGGTTAGCAGTTTGAATCCACCAGCCACTCCTTGGAAACCCTATGTGGCGGTTCTACTCTGTCGTGTACGGTCTTTACGAGTCAGAATCAACTCGATGGCAACGGGTTTGGATTTTGGGGGTATATAAATCTTAGAGCTGAAGCTAACCATGGGGAAAATCAGCAACTTTTATTTCTAATCCACTGGAAATGAATTACACACAGGTGTGCCATCTATAGGAAAAGTAGTATTTTACTCAAACATCTTAGGTATAACCCATGTGAAAAGCTGAAATTATTGAAAATGAGTGAGATCTTAAGTTGTAAGGCTGACAAATAATTTTCAATCTCAAAATTCTTTTTGTTAAAAAAATAATAACAAAGCTAAGTGTTTTCCTGCATAAATTCAAGCAAATCAATATGCAAGGATTTTTAACTCAATCATCTCCCCCAACTTATAACTGAAATGGAGATGTTATTTAGCATTTTGAATTTGTTTCCCATTCTTTTAAAAATTTACTCATCCCTACTGGTAGAGCTCAAATTAGAACAAGTTGAAGCAAAACTAGAAAATCAAGCAATGATCATCTTTAAGCAGAGTACAATCCTACAGAATGAAATAGTTAAGGGGGCGATATCTTACATTTTAAACAGGAAAATGCGTGTTTGGGGTCACATTCATTTGATTAAGATAGTTAACCTGTTTGTAATCGTAGCAATTACAGCATGGTATCATCTCCTTTGGAAATCCTGGTGGCGTAGTGGTTTAGTGCTATGGCTGCTAACCAAAAGGTCAGCGGTTTGAATCCACCAGGCACACCTTGGAAACTCTATGGGGCAGTTCTACTCTGTCCTGTAGGGTCAATATGAGTCGGAATCGACTCGACGGCAATGGGTTTGGTTTTTTTGGTTTATCATCTCCTTTGGAAAATCAGAATTATAAAACTTCCTATATACGTAGGAAAGTTTCCACCTCTCAGTTTGCAAATTTGCCCCCTGTGCTATGGGGAGGAAAGTTGCTGTAAGACTCATTGGCCTGAATTGAAATGTAGCTTTGTAACATGATGAAAAGAATATGAAAAAGAGAATAATAAGGGAATGAGAATGAGGAGGATTAAGAATATTTCAAATAGTCAACCTTCCTTTTAGGTATATGGGAATGGATATAAATACCATATTATCCATAGACTCGATGTCATCAAGAAATGTTCCCTTTGAATAAATCCTCATTACCTGTCCCAGTTACTTCCTTCGGTTGAGGTTTTGAGAGGAGTTGTTTCAGTTCTCACTTGGCTGCTAACCTAAAGGTTTGCAGTTCAAATCCACCTAGCGGCACCTCAGAAGAAAGGCCTGGCGATCTGCTTCCATAAAGATTACAGCAAAGAAAACTCTATGGGGCAGTTCTACTCCATAGCACACCAGGTCGTGGTGAGTCGGGAATGAATCCATGGAAGGGGTTTGGTGTCTGCTTTTGTTTTTTGGTCTCTCTTTTAATCTATGGTTTAAATTTTTTAGTGATTCATGGTAACCTAAATTAGTAAAAGTGAATGAAGCTTTTCTATATTCATACCCTTCAGCAAACCAGATCACTGTCTCATCAGGGAGAGAAGATAGATGGCAAAATTTAATATTTTAAAATGTATTCAGCATTTGGTATCTCTGCCCTGCAGCTGGTGAGGAGGAAGCAGAGAGCATTTTAAGAAGGAGATTGTATGGTGAGCTCAATTTCTATTTCTCTAATATCCCTACCTCCTAATGAAGTTATCAGGACCTGTTGCCATATTGTGACAAAGTCCGTGGTAGGCAGAGACCTGATATCAAAGGGGTGGGCAGGGGCTGAAGGGTCAGTGGCCTTGTCCTCACCTTTTCAAGGTGCTTCCTTTTGGGAAGGGGGTGGCCCCAAAAATGTCAGCAATACGCCCCAAGGCACATAGCCCACAGGAAACTATATACCACAGGAAGAGAAACTGCCGAGGAGGGTTTATTTTGTTTCTTAAAACTACTACAAAGCTGTGACTCCTGATTTTTCAGGGGTGGTTTATCCCCTTCAGAGTCCTCTGCGGTTCCTTAGAAGCTGAGGTATGGCTCAGATTTCTGAGCTGGCCAAGTAACAACAGCCACCATTCACTGGTTTAGTGTGTTAGGTTGCCTTACCTGCACACTCATTTATAACGTGGGGAAAAAACACATTACTCGATTACATTCTCCAGAGAGGTGGGAAACAATATAATTTAGCATGCTCACTCACATCCCCAGACACACAAAAAAGTCTGAATTTAGGGCTAGGTTAGCTATGAACTCTGATGGTGAGAGTGGTGTAGGTCCGGGCAGTGTTTCCTTCTATCGTACACAGAGGTCATTATGAGTCGGAAGCGACTCGATGGTACCTGACAACAAACTCTGAAAAGGCTATAAAGTTAATTTTTAGGGCTAACTTATCCACATGTCCAGGGTAGAGCGAAGGCTTGTTTGGTTTTGTTAATGTTCAACATGACTTGGTCAAAAAACATACTTCTGACATCTGTCTGCCTGTTTTCTGTCAAACAGCTAGTCCTGACTCTGCTATTACTGGTAAGTGACCGTCCACCAAACTCTGGCAGAACTAGGGTTATAAAGCAGAGGTCAAGAGAAAGACCTCATAGAGCTTGTGTCTGGAGGGTCCTATTCAAACATAATCATTCACGCCTTCTCCAAGCAAGCTTTTACTGGGTGTGTTCGCGTTTCCACAGCAAACATTTACTTCCTAGGCTTAAACTCAAAGTTAAACATCTTTATCTACAGGTTTTGGCCTCTAAGTGCCAAATCATTAGCAGCACTAATAACATCACATGCAAAAGCTTTTAACTTTTTAAATGACCTTCATATTTATTTCCATGTCTTAGTCTCATAACAAACCTTGTAGGATACGGTAAGACACACAGGATGGTGCCAATCTTCCTTTAAAATAGTGAGAACTGGTGTCTAAATACTTACAGTAAATGCAGCAGAAAGCATTTCCAACTTCCAGAACACTCCTGCCTGAAAGCCAACATTCTGCTTTCCACAATTCAGTGGCATTTTGGATGGCTAGTGCTTTCTTTAGAAGCCTCAGCCCTGTTCTTGCAATCCTGGTTGGTCAGGGGTATCTGAGAAGCCGAGATCACAGCTCCATCTCGGACAGGATGCCTTTAGTGTGCTTGTTCATTCCTTTATTGCGCCATTCAACAAATATTAAGTCCCTGTGTGGTGCAAACAGTTAAGCACTGGCTCCTAACCGAAAAGTTGGCAGTTCAAACCCACTCAGAGGCATCTGGAAAGAAAGGCCTGGCAAACTACTTCCGAAAGATCACAGCCATGGAAAACCTAAGCACAGTTCTACTCTGAACTGAGCACAGTTCTACTCTGCACACATGGGGTCACCATAAGTCAGAATCAACTGCAAGGGAACTTTTTTTTTTAATTTATGTGAGACACATGGGAGAAATCAATGAAAAAAACAAAATTTAAAAGAAAAGAAAGCAAGAACACATATTGTTTCTAGAATGTGACATATATCATGGAAAAGAGGGAAAAAATAGAAAAACAGAAGGGGGTTAAGAAGGATCAGGAGTATCAGTGGTGGGGTGGAAGACTGAGTCTCACTGAGAAGGTGACATTTGGACAAGTGGCTGAAGGAAGTGGGCAAGTTAGAGACACAGTTATCTGAAGGAAGAACAAGGCAGACAGGCAGGACAGCTAACACAAAGGCCTTAAGGGGCAAGTGTGTCTGGGGAGTTCCAGGAAGAGCATGATGACCAGAGCTGAAGATGTGGGAAAGTCAGCGGTGGGGGAGGCCGGCGGAAAATGGGGGATAGATCACAGAGGGCCTTGAAGCCATGGCAAAGACTCTGTAAGAGCACACAGGATGTAGAGGTGAGGAAAATGTGATGTGACGTGTTTTAAAAGGAGCAGTCTGGCTGCTAAAGGAGCAAAAGTAGACGGAAAGACGCCACTGAAGAGTAGAAGACAAAGATGACAGGGGCTTGGTTCAGGGTGGTAGCTTGAAGATGGTGAGGGCTTCCCATGGGAGGTAACTGAATACTAAGGGCGAAACAACTTTCACGGGTGTGTCAGGGTCCATTTCAATTTTAATAATGACACACCAGTGCTTGTCACAGCATTTTAAATTCACGTGGTAATCTCCTCTTCATGCCTACCAGAGCTCTACTTTCTGGGAGGGGGGAAAAAAATGGGTTTGCTCTGTTCTGTCCTACAGGGTTACTATGAGTCAGAATCGACTTGATGGCAATGGGTATTTTTTTTTTTTGGTACCGTACCCAATGTTCCTCTCAGAAAATATACCACAATCATTCAGACCAATGAAATGCTGCCAAGGAACAATTCCCTTTCTCCTTTTCCCCTGAGAAAACTTTAAAATTTTAAGGGAAGTTGTTTCAAAAGAAGGCGAACCTGTGGCTATCTTCAGAACGTGGAAGAAAATCATTCCCCTGACCCATCTGGAGACCCTACGTACTCAGGGACACCGTCAAATCTAACTGTATGTGCACCGACTGCCTTCATTTTCTGTCCTGATTTTGTAATCACCATACCATACTCCATTCATACTCATACAAAGTTAGCAGGAAACTGCCCTATCACTTGATACTCATTTGTTTCCTTAATTTCCAGAGCGAAGTACAATTTTGCGGATGTAATGAACTCAGAATGCAAAAGAAGCAATAACCCCACCTTTACACAGTAACGACTGCGACCACCTACGCCAGGCCAAAAGACCGAATGTTCCCCTAAAGACAGGCCCATGAATTGCATTTGGTCAATAAACTAATGTCAGACACCAACGAGAAAATCTGATGACTCTCCTTTCACGAGCAGAAAGCTGTTTGTCTTTATACTATTGACAACAGAAGAGGAAAGTAAATTAAGACCTATGTAAGTCCTCAGCTTACCAGTGAAAATGATTTTATACAGTTAGCAATGCTGTCACTTGAAATGGCTAGGATTTATATAGCAGAGGTGACAAGCAGGGTAATTTATATATAGGTGAAATATAAACCAGTAGAGAATGATTTTAAGTGAAAATTTAATCTCTAAACATGGCAGAGTTTTCTGACAGCCAACCCAACTTAAGAAAAAAAAAGGAAAAAACAAAAACCTCCATTTCTCTTATACCAAAATAGCTTTCAAAACAAAACCCTACCAAGCAGTCGAAATGCAAATATTTAGCACCAAGTCCTGGACAGATGAGCCATTTATAATGAGAAAATAAAGTCTGCTATCTTTATATGTGGTATTAGACTCCCTTAAGATAACCCTGGTGGCGCAGTGGTTAAGAGCTACAGCTGCTAACTAAAATGTCAGCAGTTCAAATCCACCAGCTACTCCTTGGAAACTCTACAGGGCAGTTCTACTCTGTCCTATAGGGTCGCTATGAGTCGGAATCAACTTGACAGCAGTAGGTTTGGTTTTTCGGGTTTAGATTCTCTTATAAAAAAGAACAAAAGCAATCCCCGCCCCCAGCCCCATGCCCTCACATCTCAGGTGTTTTATACTCAGTGCAATTATAGCTGGCTGAGAACACTAATGCATTGTTTGGCCACAAGGTAATAAAAATGTAATCTATGCTGTTTATTCTAGTGAAGCTACATTTCTTTTTTACATCTTATGGGCACATACTGACATGGGAATTTTGTCAAATATGTGAAATGAGAGTGAAGGAATGAACAACAGTCTTACTTTTATTCCTATCTATAGCGTTGCTGTGAGTCGGAATCGACTCGACGGCACTGGGTTGGTGGGTATATCTTATCTAGTGCAAGGCACCCACATTTAAAAGCTACCTCAAGGTTTTGAACCTTAAAAAAAAATACGTGAGATAACAGGGATAATAGCGCATCTAGACCGTCTTAATCTTAGGTTATTCCTTTTTGTCAATTTGTCAGAAGCTATTCTCAACGTCATTAACGGTGGCTCAGAAAGAGATGAGCTGTCACAGCCACTCAACACTCAATAAGTGAGTTTTAAAAGTCAAATCTTCAACGTTTTCCACTTCCATAGACGCTGTAGCAGCAAAAGGCAGATGACACTGTTTACCTCTAGGGAGGGCTTAAGGAAAAGCCAATTTCATTTTACCCTGATCTCCCACTAAATTCTTTCCCTACGCTTGTAGATTTTACTTTATATCAGTATTTAATTCTATCACATGCCTAGGTCTCATCTCAGCAATAAAACTGTTAGGTTATTAGAAATGCAGTGTACTTGGCTTAGTTGCTGGTGTCCCTCAAATACCCAGCTTATTAGCATCAGCTCAAAAGTAAAACCAAAACCAAACTCACTGCCATAGAGTCAATTCCGACTCATAGAGACCCTATAGGAAAGAGTAGAACTACCCCATTGGGTTTCCAAGGAGCAGCTGGTGGATTCGAAATGCCAACCTTCTGGTTAGCAGCCAAACTCTTAACCACTGTACCACCAGGCTCCAGCTCAGCGTGAGCTCAAGAGTAACTAACAGCTATATTAAACCAAGGGTTGGTAAACTACTACCCGCAGGCCGAATCTGGCTACTTTTTAAAACAAAATTTTATTGAAATGCAGCCGTGTCCACTTGTTCACTTATTTGTCTGTGACGGCTTTCACACTATGGCTGCAGTGCTGAGTAGGATGACAGAGACTGTATCACCTGCAAAGCCTAAAATATTTACTATTCAGCCCATAACAGAAAGTGTTTGCTGGCCACTGTATTAAACTAACTATTTATCCTCCTTTGGCAAAACATCTGAAGAATGTCGTTATTGTTGGGTGCCAGCAAGTTGGTTTTTGACTCATAGCAATCCCATGTGACAGGGTGGAATTACCTTATGGGGTTTTCTAGGTTGTAATCTTTACAGGAGCAGATTGCCAGGTCTTTCTCCAGCTGAGTCACCGGGTGAGTTTGAACCACTAACCTTTCGGTTAGCAGCCAATCGCTTAACCACTGTACCACCAGGCTCCTTAGAATAAATAGAGCACATATATTACGAGTGTCCTTCTATTGTTCTGAGTAAATGACTTTTTATTTTTTTTAATAATAATATTGGCTTGCTGAGTAAACCAATTCCTTTTAATCTTAGGGGTTATCACTGTGATAACTTTGAGGAAAAAGCCATTCTTTTTACCCTAAGTATTTCTGGGTATTAAAGAACTGGTTCTTCATACTTGTCAACTGAATAGCTTTTACTGGCACCGATGTGACATGCAATTTAACGTACCACCACATCTTTGAATGCTTTTTACTGTTTTTAACAATGCTGCGCAGTTAAAGAGAAATACCCTAGTTCCATTAGTATTATAGAATGTGCTAACAGGAACTAATATTTGCTATTTCACAAGTGGAAGAACAAGTATAGTGTGATTAAGAACAATGGCTCCAATCTGGTCCAAGACTAAATGGCCTTGGCGTTCTGACAGCATAGGAGGATGCTGGGTCTAGGTGGCACATTCCACTCAAAGGCCACACGGCGAGTTATCTATAGTTAGCAAACCGTGAGGCTCTGAGGCAACAGAATTAGAAGTTGGAAAAGGTGGTTTGGCTTGCTTCGATGATATGCTCAAATTCTTTTTATATTCTCTGGGAGTGTGCTATCTCTTTTGTTCTATCTGGGTCATTTTGATGTGGGCAGAAATCAATTTTTGCTCTACCCTCAAATCCTGCATGAGATTACACCTACACACTGGCAGAGAACCTAAAGCCATAAACATGTTGTTGTTGTTGTTAGGTGCCGTCGAGTTGGTTCCAACTTATGGCGACCCTATGCACAACAGAACGAAACACTGCCCGGTCCTGAGCCATCCTTACAATTGTTGTTATGCTTGGGCTCATTGTTGCAGCCACTGTGTCAATCCACCTCTGTGAGGGTCTTCCTCTTTTCTGCTGAGCCTGTATTCTGCCAAGCATGATGTCCTTCTCCAGGGACTGATCCCTCCTGACAACATGTCCAAAGTATGTAAGACGCAGTCTCGCCATCCTTGCCTCTAAGGAGCATTCTGGCTGTACTTCTAAGACAGATTTGTTCGTTCTTTTGGCAGTCCATGGTATATTCAATATTCTTTGCCAACACCACCATTCAAAGGCGTCAATTCTTCTTTGGTCTTCCTTATTCATTGTCCAGCTTTCACATGCATATGATGCGATCAGAAATACCGTGGTTTGGGTTAGGTGCTCCTTAGTCTTCAACGTGACATCTTTGCTCTTCAACACTTTAAAGAGGTCCTTTTCAGCAGATTTACCCAGTGCAACGTGTCTTTTGATTTCTTGACTGCTGCTTCCATGGCTGTTGATTGTGGATCCAAGTAAAATGAAATCCTTGACAACTTCAATCTTTTCTCCATTTATTATGATGTTGCTCATTGGCCCAGTTGTGAGGACTTCTGTTTTCTTTATGTTGAGGTGCAATCCATAGCGAAGGCTGTGGTCTTTGATCTTCATCAGTAAGTGCTTCAAGTCTTCTTCACTTTCTGCAAGCAAGGTTGTGTCATCTGCATAACACAGGCTGTTAATGAGTCTTCCTCCAATCCTGATGGCCTATTCTTCTTCATTTAGTCCAGCTTCCTGGATTATTTACTCAGCATACAGATTGAATAGGTATGGTGAAAGAATACAACCCTGACGCACACCTTTCCTGACTTTAAACCAATCAGTATCCCCTTGTTAAGTCTGAACAACTGCCTCTTGATCTATGTAAAGGTTCCTCATGAGCACAATTAAGTGTTCTGGAATTCCCGTTCTTTGCAATGTTATCCATAATTTGTTACGAACCACACAGTCGAATACCTTTGCATAGTCAATAAAACACAGGTAAACATCCTTCTGGTATTCTCTGCTTTCAGCCAGGATCCATCTGACATCAGCAATGATATCCCTGGTTCCATGTCCTCTTCGGAAACAGGCCTGAATTTCTGGCAGTTCCCTGTCAATATGCTGCTGCAGCCATTTTTGAATGATCTTCAGCAGAATTTGCTTGTGTGTGACATTAATGGCATTGTTCCATAATTTCCACATTTGGTTGGATCACCTTCCTTGGGAATAGGCACAAATATGGATCTCTTCCAGTCAGTTGGCCAGGAAGCTGTCTTCTGTATTTCTTGGCATAGACGAGTGAGCACCTCCAACGCTGCATCTGTTTGTTGAAACATCTCAAGTGATATTCCATCAATTCCTGGAGCCTTGTTTTTTGCCAGTGCCTTCAGAGCAGCTTGGACTTCTTCCTTCAGTACTATCAGTTCCTGATCATATGCTACCTCTTGAAATGGCTGAACATCAACTAATTCTTTTTGGTATAATGACTCTGTGTATTCCTTCCATCTTCTTTTGATGCTTCCTGCGTCATTTAATATTTTCCCCATAGAATCCTTCATTATTGCAACTCAGGGCTTGAATTTTTTCTTCAGTTCTTTCAGCTTGTGAAATGCCAGGAGTGTTCTTTCCTTTTGGTTTTCCATCGCCAGCTCTTTGCACATGTCATTATAATACTTTACTTTGTCTTCTCAAGACGCCCTTTGAAATCTTCTGTTCAGTTCTTTTACTTCTTCAATTCTTCCTTTTGCTTTAGCTGCTCGACACTTGAGAGCAAGTTTCAGAGTCTCCTCTGACATCCATCTTGGTCTTTTCTTTCTTTCCTGTCTTTTCAATGACCTCTTGCTTTCTTCATATATGATGCCCTTGATGTCTGGTCTTCGGTCACTAGTGTTCAATGCATCAAATCTATTCTGTCAGTTTGTCGTATTGTGGGGGCTTGCGTGTTGCTGTGATGCTGGAAGCTATGCCACCGGTATTCAGATACCAGCAGGGTCATCCATGGAGGACAGGTTTCAGCTGAGCTTCCAGACTAAGACAGACTAGGAAGAGGGACCCAGCAGTCTACTTCTGAAAAGCATTAGCCAGTGAAAACCTTATGAATAGCAAAGGAACATTGTCTGATATAGTGCCGGAAGATGAGCCCCCCAGGTTGGAAGGCACTCAAAAGATGACTGGGGAAGAGCTGCCTCCTCGAAGTAGAGTTGACCTTAATGACGTGGATGGAGTAGAGCTTTCGGGACCTTCATTTGCTGATGTGGCACAACTCAAAATGAGAAGAAACAGCTGCAAACATTCATTAATAATCAGAACCTGGAATGTACGAAGCATGAATCTAGGAAAATTGGAAATCGTCAAAAATGAAATGGAACTCATAAACGTGGATATCCTAGGCATTACTGAGCTGAAATGGAGTGGTATTGGCCATTTTGAATCAGACAATCATATAGTCTACTATGCTGGGAGTGACAACTTGAAGAGGAATGGTGTCGCATTCATCGTCAAAGCCATAAACATGATCCCAAGGTATATTCTAGATGCCAAGTAATCTATGGTAAGCCTACTGGCATCTCTACAGATGGTCATTTGTTCTCCAGCATATACTGGGATTTTATGAAGCAAAGAGAAAACGGAGAGAAGAGGACAGGATGGTGCATGGGTGGACCATCCACTTCCAGCCCACGGGCTTACTGGGTCATTCTCTGCTTCCACAGTAGCTTGTATTAGAGCAGAAAAAGTATGTTACCTATAGCTTTCTATAGTCAGAATAGCAATTGCGAGTTCTATTTTAACTTGCAAATACAGGCAGTCCTGGGTTAAGAATAAGTCCTTGGACAACTCCTAGTTGCCCTTTAATGTTATGTAAAATTGCTCTCTCTTTGAAACAACTGAACCAACCCCTACTCGCAACAAATTCTTCATCACAATCACCTTAACTTGCTGCATGTGCAGCTTTTAAATCACTGAAAAAGCTTCAAGCCTTTTCTTGCACCAAAATATGGCTAACTAAGAAGTGTATGAACCTGTTCTGACTTATCTACAAATTCGACTTAAAGACACAGTTAGTAACTGATCTCGTTTGTTACCCAGGGACTGCCTGTACTGAGGTTTAGGATAAAACAAAAACAAATCCATTGCCATCGAGTCGATTCCAACTCATAGCGACTCTATAGGACAGAGCAGAACCACCCCATAGGGTTTTCAAGGAACGCCTAGTAGCTTCAAACTGCTGACCTTCTGGTTAGCAGCTGTAGCACTTAATCACTATGCCACCAGGGTTTCCAGGGTAGTGGTATAAAATTCAGTGTCATAGACACCTGACAAGAATTGGAGGCTACTAACTTTCCAAAACCACGCATGCCCTCAAGTCTATGGAAAGCCTGTCTGTTTATACCAGCCTTGTTATCATCTGTGAATTAGATGTGGAGAAACTACAAGTCTAGACCAGTGGTTCTTGACCAGGGGTGGCTGCTCCCCAGGACATATGTGACAAAATATGGAGACACTTTTAGTTATTACCACTGATGAGGTGCTCTGGCATCTTGTTGGAAGAGGCCAGGAATGCTGTTAAACATCCTACAATGCACTGGACAGGCCCCGCCAAACAGAGCCCAAAATGTCAACAGTGCTGAGGTTGAGACACCCTGTTGTCCGAGCCACACCTCACCGCAGGCGAAGGTGCCAGAGATGGTCACTCATCATTCTCTATGGCCAGATCCTTTCTGGGATTGAATGCCATTAAAGAGTAGACCTGTTTTCCTTTTGAGATGCAATCTGTTGGGGATAATAACATCAGAAAAAATGACCACACTCTCAGATTTGAAACAAACTAATCAATAAGTATATATGTAGTAATTTTACGATTTACAAACACTGCCGTGGGTAGTCTGAATATGAAATTTCTGCATTGAACACAGGGTTCAGGTTGGAAATAACTCAGCTATCATAAGATTTTTCTTTATCCCGAATGAGGAAGTATTTTTTAAATGATTCAAATTCATGAGCTTATGTGTGACATGAAACCTCTAGGCTTCGTATCTTTGTCCCTTCTACTGTGATTTAGAGTCTTATCTTTCGTAACAGGAACAAAAAATCAGTGCCCCTAAAATTGCAACGCTCAAAACTGGTTTTAAAGACAAAGGTCTAGGACCGTGTGATTATAACAAGAAGACTCAGCAGGAAAATTACTGTATTTAAAATGCAGACCATTACACATTTTCACCCTATGTATAATCTTATCAGTTTAACTGAAGAGTCCTTCCTACCTCATTTCACATTTATTATTTGATTAGAAGCCACTCGGACTGAGCAATCTGTAAAACCAACCACCTCTGGGCAAAGAAATATCATCCAATTAGCCTGAAGTTGGTGAAGGAGCAAAGTGCAAGCCCAAGTTGTCAATGAAATGGGCTTGTTCACCTAGTTCAGCTCATGTTTTCCCACCTGAGTCTACTATCTATATTTGACCTCCAGATGACCATGATTTTTTTAATTCAAACATGCAGCTTTGCTATAAATAAGGCCGCTTAGAAGCTCAAGCTATAAATAACTAGAAATTATATGCTCTCTCCAGTCTGTGTGTACTAGCACTGCAAAACCCTTCACTTGCAGTGATTGAATAGTCTCTGCAGGAAGACAAAAAAATATAGCTGCCAAAACCACTTCATCCCCGTAGAATGGAAAGGTGTCAGCATCTCAAATGCACAGAAAGTAGGTGGGAGAAAATGAGTGGGAAAGAGAAAACTGTAAAAGAGACTTTCAAAATATCTGGAAGAGTTGACAATGCAAGTAGGAGTTATGTATCCTTCATGAAAACACATTTATTAAATGATGATGTTCATTTTCATTAATTAAAAATGGAAAAGAGATAATACTTTCATATGCAAAAATGATATAAGATGAAACAAAGAAAAATATTGTTTTATAAAATGGTAGGAATGATTTAATTTATTGATGCATGCTACTTTCATGGCATTCAGGAAAAAAATGATTTTTTTTTTTTAATATTCTTTATCCTTTTGCCACTATTTTCTGTATCCTTAAAATGCACTTCTGTACCTCAAATATAATTTTACTAAACTAGAGAAACATGTCAGAACCAAATGCTTAGCCGTTTGGAGTGTAAAACACAGCCACAGTACCATCAAAGTTTGATACCCGGTTCTGCCAAGTAAGAGTTCAATGGCTTGAGAAAAGTTCACTAAACTCTTTAAGTTTCAGTTTCTCATGTGTACAAAGGAAATGAAAAAAATTTCTACAGAGGGTTTCTGAGAAAAATAAATGATTTGTGAAAATGCTTGTTAAAATGTAGCACACTAAGCAAACTGATGTATTATCAGTCCTATAGTGTGATATACTTTGGACATGTTATCAGGAGGAATCAGTGCCTGGAGAAGGATATTATGCCTGGTGAAGCAGAGGATCAGTGAAAAAGAGGAAGACCCTTACTGAGAAAGATTGACATGGTGGCTATAGCAATGGGCTCAAGCATAACAAGGATCATGGAGATGGTGCAGGACTGGGCAGTGTTTCTTTCTGTTGTATGCAGGGTTGCTATGAGTTGGAGCAGATTCGACAGCACCTAACAAAAAAGTGTGATATCTAGAGCTTTTCCTTAGTCCTTCTGTATCTACCCACTCGCCCTAACTTAAACCGTTTCAGAGAAAAACGCGTTCTCACAACAGCAGTGTGGCAGTAAGAACCAAATCTTTAAAAAGTTATACATAATTTGAGTTAGTGTGAATATCTTGAGAGGCCATCAAAAAAATGAAATCTTTTGTAGAAGTGCATAATTCTCCATCTATAATTTTTTTTGAGCTAACTAATTTTATTAATTTGAGACTAAGTTTTTCAAGATAGTATAAAATCACTATGTAGATAAAAGCTCATTTTAATTATAAGATGTCTAAGCTGAAACGGAAATGGTCTCTTCCAGCAATCACAAACATCAACAGTATACATCATCTCTAACCGAAAACTGGACAAATCATTTTCTGAATATACTCCAAACTTCAAAATGAGTATTTGTGTCTGACATGTCTAAACAAAGCTAGACTAATATGGCAACTGAAATGATCACAAAATATAGGACATCATAAGACCGACAGTGGTTGGTTGCTATAACGGGTCTTTATAGAAAGCACTTTCCCTGCTTCCTGGGGATAAGATCAGAAGCTGGCATCTCTGACCCACCACTGTGCATTCTGGGAGAGGAGGAGGAGGAGGTGGCTCTGGTGTTGAAAAGTGACCTCCCACCTCCTGGGACTTAACAGTTGTCTTAGAGACATACACACACATTAGTCCATGTACTAGAATGCATGCATAATTAATATTTTTCTAGAAAACAAGTCACTTGTGTATATGGCCTCTTGTTAAGTGGTAGCATCTCAGGAGTTTTTAGAAAATAAAATGGTGATGCCAAATAAAACAACAACGTTACATATACAGTATTTTAACAGAACCACATTAAATGAAAAGGAAATTGCTCAGTAATAGGAAAAGCTTAGTCAATGCTCGAAGCCCCAACATCTCAAACTGCCTGGCAAAATTAGGCATAATTCCGAGCAAGGCAGTGGGAATAAACATCTTATTAAAAGGCAGATGTTCAAGAAACACAGACCATGCAAAGAAGGTGGTGATGCTGGGGTCCTAATCCAGCCATGCAATACACTTCTTCCCTTCTCCCTCCTCCCAGTGAATCTTGGGGAAGAGGTTCCCAGGTAGTCTTGAGTAAATTTTGGGACACTATGGAGAAAATAAGAGAACATAACTAAAGACAAAAATAGAAACATGGGGATGATGGCCGAGACTCATGTGATTCCACTGACCATCGTCCCCCCCCCCCAAAAAAACAGTGAAAAAGCAAAAAAAATTATTGAATTAAAAACCAAACAAAAAAACATATCCTAAAGTTTGGCCCATCCACAAAACTAAGGCAAACATACGCTGTATTTGTGCAAGAGATTAAGGTCTCAGAAATGCTGGACATTCCGTCTCTGATAGTACATCCAGATAACCTGTTAGATGATTTTGTTGTTCCTATTCTCCATGCTTAGTGCCAAGTACCACCCATTCTCATCAATCCACTTCCCACAACATCTCCATTTGTTTCCCCCATTCATAGGGCAGGCTCCGGCTCTCAGCTCCAGCTCTTGGCTCCAGCTTTCTTTTGAAGCTGTACTCTCCACTTATATGTCTGCCCTTCTGACTCACCTTTGGCCTCTTGCCTTTACTTTCTTGATGATCTTCTATAATCTAGCCCCTCTAAAACTAAGTACTGACCATCCTCTCCACTTCTTCCTGTTGTGAGCATCGACCTTCACCAAGTCTCTCAGCAAAATGTGTGCTACCCAGGGCACTTCCACAGGCTCCATATGACCTGTATGGCTCACGGCTTGCTCATAGTTCAAGTCAAATCAAACTGATCAAGGATGTGTGTGCGTGAAGTCATTTCTAGCTCTTCAGGCAAACTTACCACTATTAATTTTTTGTTTTTTAATCTTTCTTATTACAAAAAATAACATACTATTCCAGAAAATAAATCCACCTCTGGAGAAAGGAGATAAAATTTGAAAATATGCCAGGAAACCTTTCACGCAGCAAAACCAGTTAGAATCATTCTAACAAAAGCCCTTTGTTGCAGAGACTCCGGGCAGTAGAATCCCCCATTGTGTTCCCCATTACCTGACCTAATTAATATCTTTGTTTGAAACTAAAGAAAGGAGTCTTTGAGCTACAAGCTGCAATCATGCAAAGGGAGCCAGATTAGAACCCCTTGGGGTTACCAGTTCTCACACCTGTGGTCACACAAGACAGAAAGGGAGTTAATCACACACACACACACACACACACGAACACCTGTCTTCCAACATCAGGCAGGAGACCAACAGGAATTCTTCCATTAGATCCCACTTAGATACTGGGCTCCTTCACCTGTGCAAGTCCTTCTGTAGTTCTACTTAATTCTATGATTGGGCTGGAAAACAATTCGTATAATCCCTAGGAATCTTGGGCAGGAACTGATGGCTGTTTCCCTCATAAGAGCAAGGCAGAGAGTCAATGGAGTCTCTCAAAACAGGAAATAACACAAATATTGAGTTTAATGTGTAACTTGGAAAACTGAATAATTATTTCTTGAGGACTTCAAACTTGCTACTCATGATAACGTCAAAATAATAACATTGGAAATTTAACTTGGAGGGGTATCAGCAAGAGCAGGAGTCCCATAAACCTGGTGCACTGCCTCCTGAGAACTTGATTCATGATCATCATGATTTCATAGATTTAGCCCTAAAGTTATGAGCAACTTAAAGTTTGAAAGAAAATGCTTTAAAAATTATATTCCCGGCTCCTAATGTCACTGAAGTTTTCTAACATTAAGAATTTTCTCCTAACTATTTCCAAGAGAAGAAACGAAAACTTGGCATTGCAAATGTCTGCATGGGAGCTGAGTGGGGACAAGGGCATGTCCACAGCCTGGCATCTGAGGTGCATGTACTCAATTCAATCAATCCCCGCACCCCCAACCACAATAAACCAAACCAAACCCGTTGCCGTCAAGTCAATTCTGGCTGATAGTGACCCTACAGGACAGAGTAGAACCGCCCCATAGGGTTTCCAAGGAGCAGCTGGTGGATTTGAACTGCCAACCTTTTGGTTAGCAGTTGAGCTCTTAACCACTGCATCACCAGGGCTCCCCAACCACAATAAAAGACACATATTATGAAACAACTTAAAGGTATTCACTGCAGTAATACACCACCTTGTCAATGCAACTGAAGCTTCATCTGCCAGGTTTCCAGGAGCAGACTTTACTCGCACATGTAGTGCACATGCATAAACACGAACACACATGTACACAGACACACGTGTAGGTATACATTTGCAAGAACGGCAGCAGGAGACAAGACAGCAACCCCGGCTTTGTTTAAAGAGAAGGACTCAAAGGACCCTATAGATGGCAAGACGCATCTACCACAGCTACTAAAAGAACACACCCACAGCCATGCTTTATTAGAAAAAGACAGAGATATGGGCTCATGATTGAACAGACTGCAGAGGCTCCGAGCAGTTAAAGAGGAGGACAGAAATGTGTTAGTGGTAGCAACAGACCCACTGCCCAGACCCAGGAAAACCAATCTGTTACAGAGAGCAGAGTCAGTGGCTAGAGAGACGAAAGGTGGCCAGGCTTGAGGAAGGTCCACTTACTGACGCTGCCACAGACCGCCATGCAGTACTCCTCTGTGTCAAAGTTGTTTCGGTTGCCGCCACATCCGCCGTAAAAGAATGGGGCACACTTCCCTTCAGTCACATCAAAGTACCAGCGGGAGATCATGGCTCGGCAGGGCCCCGTCTCGGCTTGTTCTGAGCACACCTCTAGTCAGAGGAGACGTGGGAACCACATTTAGCATGAAGAAGGCACTGGCTGGCTGTTCACGTACACACATGTGCTAGGCAGCATCTACTAAACATTCCCCGTGGACTCGTACTACCCACCAAGACTCCAAAATTACATCTTGAACAAAACAGTGCACTCTAATCGGGTTAATGAGTGTCGGTCTCAGCAGTAATCAAAGGATTCCACCTCCAGGTGAAAAGATCTCTTAGCTGTTTTTAGATTAATATTAAATGACAGACGGTGTCTGCACATCGAAACATTTCTTCACTATTAAAAAAGTAATAAACTTGGCATTTAAAATAACTTCAAACAAGTCGACTCTGAGTGTGAAAGGATTATTTTGGTTGTGATGGCAGAAGTTCATCTCTCATTCACATCTGACAGCTTTCTGTAATAAATGATTGCCTTGACTCAAGTATAAAATTAATTACATTTATTTTGAATATGACCCAGTTTTTGAAGAGAGACCAACTGAGTGGCCACTACATCAGAAAACACATGTGACATCTTTAAATGTGGCTATTATATTAAATCATATCAACTCAAAAGGTAACTTTTATTTGTATGTTTATCTGATCCTTGGACAATAACGTTGCAAACAATAAATCTGCCAACACATACCGAGGATTGTTTTACATTAGAACAAATCTTACCTGTTGTGTGCCTTGCCACCCTCCCCAAATCCACAAGATTTGCTTCATAATCTCCAATAGACTCAAAGCCCAATTTCCCTTGTAAGGTTATTGTGATTGGAATTGGAAGTCTACCTCCCATGTATGTTCTGTTTCTGTGGGAAGGGCAACTGCAGCCCTGATGCTCCCTTTGGCTTCACGCCCTGCCCCCGCTCAGCCTATGGCGAGCTGGTGAGGACCTGGCACGCATGGATGTCTTGCTTATTCTTAGTTTTCCTAATACATTAGGGGAAAGCACTCTTCTAACCAAGATGTGGAAATCCTGGTGGTGCAGTAGTTAAGAGCTACATCTGCTAACCAGAATTTCAGCAGTTTGAACCCACCAGCTGCTCCTTGGAAACCCTATGGGGCAGTTCTACTTGGTCCTATAGGGTCACTATGAGTCGAATCCACTCGATGGCAATGGGTTTGGTTTTTCTGTTTTGTTTTAACTGAGACATAAACCATGCATAATCCAGAGTTTCCAAATTGGGAATATTCAATAGATTGATCCTAGTCAGCCACTCAAGGACAAAGATCCACAATGCGGATGTAAAAATGAGAATTATCATTTTATTCCCTACCCCCACCCCCACCCCATGCACACTAGTCATTGCTCTTTCCAACTGAGGCAACGAGGTGGTAGCATAGCTAGAAGCTGCTGCTGTCATTATGACATCAACAGAGCAAAGACAGTCAACATGGAGTCCAGAAGATGAGTGTCAAACACTCCGCAAGAGAAGTGTCCTGTGTAACAGATACCTAAGATTACTCTAGTTCTCTTTGTACTTTTTAGATGGAAACATTTGACAACAGGTGAAACAAGCTCAATGTCACCTGCCACTAATACTGCTGCTTTGAAAGTCTATACTCACCAAGCCACTGTGTGCTTTTCATTGGGTGTTTGCAGAGAAGGTTGAAATATGATGAAAATCTACTGACCCGCTGACACACGTATACCATCCACTTGACAGTTTTACCTATCCCTCAAAATTAAAAGATTAGGACTATGACTTCTAAAGGGCAAGTTAGATTGTACCCTAATCACTTCTGAGTTTCTGACAAAACAGCTTCTGGGTTGCAGAGCTGAAAGCCATGCTCAGATGTGGGGTTTCTGCCAAGCACTGCCAGCCCACAAGGCCCTCAAGAGTCAGCCGTCTCCACTCCTGGATCTTATCTTTCCTGTCTCAGGTCTAACAAACACCAACAGGTTGGCTTTTCTTTCCTCCGTTTCTCCCTTACCATTCATGCAACGTGCTCGTTTGTGTTCCTTAGATGTGAAAATCCTCATTTTCATGAATCTGACCCACAGGCTGTGCTAATTCCAAGCAGACTACAAGGCAGCTGTGTTTCCTGAACTTACTCTGTGGGTGGAGTTGGCAGCGGAGTTGCGAGCAGCATGGTAACTACTACATCAAAGGAGGCAAAGAATTCCTCCATCCTACAGCATGGCCCTAAGTCTTGTTAGTTCAGAGCCCTGGGGCAAAATTCACTATGTCTCAACAACTCAGGGTGAGCCCCACGTCTTATACCTCTCAGAGCACCCAGTATGTGTCTCCTGACGCAGACTCCATAGAACACACCACAGCTATGCAGGGCTAAGATGTCTTTCATTATGATCTTTCCTGTGTACTAATAAGTGCTAGGATTTTGGGTTGTTACAAGGTAAGGAGTGAAACAAAATAGTGACAATCAAAGGAGATAATCCAAGACAGGTATGCGCCCTTGTGTGTGACCTAGTACAGTAACGATTTCTTATAAAGGCAAAAGTCAAGAATGCAGTGGCATTCCAATACATTATCATTTTCCTATGCCACCAGCAAAACATAATGGTACATTCATTTTTATTTTTCTTCTGCCTCATTCTAAAATGGCTCTGAAACCATTTGTTACGCCTAATTTGTAGAAACCAGGCCAAACGAGTCCCAATCAACAATAAAAAGCATTCAGGACTCAAAATCCATTTATATGTCAATAAAGTAAATGATGAACCCATAGTTCTTACTGGGGTCTTCAGCTCTAAGAATCTTGCCGCCATCACTCTGAAAGAAACAGTGAGATAATCTCCACTTTGGGGTTATTTGGTGAGTTCTCCTGTCCTTGCCAGGGCTGTTGGTACTGCTGACATTAAATAACCCCAAGTAGTTTTATGACTTTGGTGTAGTCCACATGAGCACCATGTGCAACAGCAATCAATTCCTACGGGTACTCATATACAAAAGGATATTTGAGATAATAAGATCAAAAATGTGTGTAATAGTACTTGATAATTTGATGTCAAATATATAATGCATTGAGGAGATATACATGAGCCAGGGAGAACAGGGTTAAGAATGTGGTTTTGTCACTTTTCATAAAAGACAGCCACCCCATCCAACTGGTTCTGAGTGGCTGACATAGAAGAGGGCATCCCAGTTTCCCTGTGCCACTGAATGCAAAGACAGTCCTTCTCTTAACATGTAACCCTCTGTCCTGGTGAAAAGGTTATCTCATTACACTTCCTCCAATTGTCAGAACATAAGCGTTTGATTCTCTGACCTATTTCTCTAATCCTTCATCATCTATCACACGGCATCTATCATCGCTCTCCTTTAAGACTATGACTAGACCCATTTGCAAAGGAGAATGAAGAAAACAAATAAGATTAGTGCAAGGGACTAATGGACCACAACTACCACAGCCTCTACCAGGCTGAGTCCAGCACAACTAGACAGCGCCCGGCTACCACCACTGACTGCTCTGACAAGGATCACTACAGAGGGTCCCAGACAGAGCTGGAGAAAAATGTAGAACAAAATTCTAACTCACACACACACAAAAATGACCAGACTTAATGGTCTGATGGAGGCTGGAAAAACTCAGTATGCCCCGTGGACACCCTTTTAATTCAGTGCTCAAGTCACTCGTGAGGCTCACCCTTCAGCCAAAGATTAGATAGGCCTATAAAACATACAATAACACAAGTAGTTCAAACATGTATACGAGGCTAAATGGGCACACCAGCCCAAAAGCAAAGATGAGAAGTCAGGAAGGGACAGGAAAGCTGGACAAAATGGAAATGGGGAACCAGAGGTCGAGAAGGGGAGAGTGTTGACACATCGTGGGGCTGGGAACCAATGTCACAAAACAATTTGTGTATTAATTATATAATGAGAAACTAATTTGCTCTGTAAACATTCACCTAAAGCACAATTAAAAAAAAAAAAAAAAGACTGGGGCTAGAAATCAACTTGCTAAAGCCGTCAAGAGGATTTCTGCGGTTGAGGGCGGGGGTAGGGGGGAGGGAACTTTGTTGAGAATGAACCATTTATTGTCTCTCACTCATGACTATATTCCTACTCTACTCTAGGACACGGAAGCATTTGCCTCTCTGAACTATTTCTCTAATCCTTCACCATTCCAGAAAAACTGGCCTTGTAGTTGAAAAGAGAACCTTTGCTTAGTCTGGGAGAAGTGGGAGTAGTGAGGTCAGCAGTAGGGCCCACCCATTACCCACTCTTGTCAAGTCGATTCCGACTCATAGCAACCCTATAGGACAGAGTAGAACTGCCCCACAGGGTTTCCAAGAAGCAGTTGGTGGATTCGAACTACCAACTTTTTGGTTACCAGCCAAGCTCTTTAACCACTGTGCCACCAGGGCTCCAGCAGTTCAGCAGTGTTATGCAAATCCTTTACACCAGGTATGGATAAGTGTACAAGGGATGGCAATGGCTGTCAGAAGGGAACATCCAGAGGAAGGGCAGGCACTGGAGCACATACTTGGGCTAATGAAGTATTAGGGATCAATGTCAATTTCATGACTGAGATTGGGGGGACTTCACTGACGGATATATGGGATAGCTCTCTGTACTGATTCTTTCAGCTGCCATGGGAATCTACAATTATCTCAAAAGTAAAAAAGAAAAAAATGTCCCACATCATAAAAAAAGTACAAGTGGAATTTTGGGGGCTTAATTTGCCTTAGAATTCAGATCTTGCTCGTTCCTAGACTCTCTTAACCCTTCACAGTAACTCCCCCAAAGGGCTGCAAAGCTCAGACTGAGAAACTTTAAATCCTTTTCTAGCAACGAGAAATCACCGGAAGATTTAGCCAATCGAGATTCTAACCAAGGAGAGGAGCTTTAAAGCATTAAGTCTTGAAATATATCGTGTGTAAGCTGATTCAGGGGGGTAAAAAAAGAAAAAATCAAAGATTTTTAAACGCTTTAATTTACATGATTAAAAATATCTATTAATAGAAAAAAGTTATTGCATCCTAACCTACATAAACCACTAAAAAAAAATGCTGTTCAAAAATCCGTTTCATATTAGCTACCATTATCACTTAGTGGAAATTCTACAGTTTCATTCACTAAATATAGTGTGTAGAAAATAGCCTTTGTATACGACTATCATCCCAAATAGGACTCATGTGAAAGTTAAGATTGCATCTTCTTTTTCTCATCTTCCTTCTCGTCTCAAAATTGAAAATAATAAATGGAAAGACTAACATTTTTAAATTATTTCCTAAACTTAGCTTTTGAATTTCAATACACCTTCATTTTTATTCAAAGTAAAAATTATGAATAATGAGGAAGGAGAAAATTCACCCAGAAAAATAGAAGCACAAATATCTCTCAGAGAAAGTTTTAAGTTGGAGAGAAACATAGGCATAGACTTACACAGGCATCTCAGGAAAGATAACCTTTGCTTGTTCATATTTAATTTTTGAAACTTTTAGATAGCCAATATCTTTCCTAATATTCATTTAGCTGAATGTTACTGGAGGGAAAGGCTTCTCTCTTCTTTTGGAAAGTTCTATTCACCCGCAAGACAAGAGACCATTTAATAAACTGAAATGATGGGGCACACAAAGCTGTATGAGACTTTATGTGCTTCTAACCAGGCTCCATTCATTTTAAGTTTTGTAGGGTCACCCCTTGGCTGAGATCTAGGCTGGATTCACCACTAAATTCCATTTTTAAATGTCAATATGATGCAAATACAACAGAGAAGCCAAGCCAGAGTTCCCTGCACTATACAACAATTATATAACTTACTGTTTAAAAATAAATAAAAAAATCTTAACCACAAAAAAAAAACTCTTAGTGGGTAACTTAAAGTGGAGCAAAATATTTTGTGAACAACCAAAGTTAGGAAGCTAATTTTATAATGTTTTAAAAATTCAGCATGAAGACAATTATGAAATTGACAAGTAGGTTAGGGAGAAAAATCCTTGTTTTTAAATATACAGTAATTATAATGCCTTTTACAAAACAAAATCAACAGATTAGCAAACGATTAGCTTTAAATAAAGCACTGAAGGACAATTTTAGCAATAATGAAAAGCTTTTTATTATTTCATTTTAAATAACTAAGTTTCAATTATTCTCAGCCTAATAAAGTATACACACAAAAAAAAACTACATATTGCATGGAATTTTAAATTCACAAATTTTGAGAAAGCAGTCACTCGAATAATCAAACTAGAGAGTTATTTGAGGAACTAGAAATTGTATATTTTGAATTGTAAATAAATAAATAAATATCTGCAGGATAATTTTTTTCATTCCCTGCAAGAATACCTGCTCCAAGAAAATTCATGTGAAGTCAAATATATCTGCTTTCCTTGAGTTAAAATTACATATCTTATACTCCTTTTTCCTTCCAATTCTAAGGGAAAGTAAAAAAAAAAAAAAAGCAAGTAGAAAGGGCAAATGTAAGCAGACAAATGTCGCTTGACTTCGTAATAAATTGCCTGGCAAATGTCCAATGGTGATACAAAACAAAAACAAGGACATAACTATTGAAGTCTACTAAGTATACTTTATCTTCAATATTTCACATAAATTGATTTGTTATCTGTCTAATCATTCAATCCATTAATAATGAAAAAAAAAAGGCTGACCTGATTAAAGGGTCACTGCTGATGCTACATATTGCTATATGCTGACACTTTCCTGAACCTAATTTATTAGAATCTATCTTGTACTCTTTTCAAACATAAGTAGACAGATATGTGTTCCATCTTAAGATGGAAATAAAAACAAATTATCCTACTTGAAACCTGATTATTTTTTAAGAATGTGTTTTGCCCCAATGATAGATATATGTACTTTTAAGAGATATGGGCATTTCTCATGTGCTTGCCCATATTAGCAAGTGGCCCTTATCAACAAACACATTGACTACAAAATTACTCAAATCAGGGAAATCGATGATTAAGCATTTGTTACACCATAATCATATTTTAGGAGTCCCTGGGCAGTGCAAACAATTAAGTACTTGACTGCTAGCCTAAATGCTGGCGGTTCAAATCCACCAAGAGGCACCTCGGAAGACAGACCTGGAGATCTGCTTTGAAATGTAAAGGCCTTGAAAACCCTATGGAGCAGTTCTACTTAGCACACACTGGGTTGCCGTAGTTGGAATTCACTCGGCAGCATCTAATAACAACAATAACCATGTTTTACTAAATAAACCCAGTAAACCCAGTGCCGTCAAGTCGATTCCAACTCATAGTGACCCTACAGGATAGAGTAGAACTGCCCCATAGAGTTTCCAAGGAGCGCCTGGCGGATTCGAACTTCCGACCTTTTGGTTAGCAGCTGTAGCACTTAACCACTACACCACCAGGGTTTCCATTTTACTAAATAGCAGCATGTAAAATTAGACAAGCAACCTTGAGCTACTGACAAATCTCACTTAAGCTCCAAATATGGTGCTGAAACACAGCGCTGAAACAAGTGATACGAACAGCTGTGCACGTTAATGAAACCAGTGACTCAGTACGAGATGATGGGTGCTAATTTGTCACGGAAGTCACTAGAAGGTATCTGCAGTTGGCCAGTCTTTTTACTGAATTGTGTTGACTCTCCAAGGTTACCCGATACATCTGTCATTCCAGTTATACTTGACCCAATCCTCACACCTCTCCTTGATGAAAAAGTACTTACGAAATGCAAACTGAAGGAGATCTGCTTGTCTGTCATGCTGGTGACGCTGAGCATTCTACAGAAGGGCATCACTACGTACCACTATGTATGATATAGGTTAAGAGCTACAGCTGCTAACCAAAACGTTGACAGTTTGAATCCACCAGGAGCTCCTTGGAAATCCTATGGAGCAGTTCTACTCTGTCCTGGAGGGTTGATATCAGTCTGAATCGACTCGATGGTAATGGGTTTGGTTTTGTTTTGATGTATGATATGGGAATAAACTTCTTCACTGAGCTGTGTGGTTAGTCTGAAGCTCAACATCCTACTGACCAGAAGCTTTAAACTCTGAATAAGACAAGATGCCACGTCCTTTGTTGGAAAGTAAGAAGAGATTTTCTTACTGACTGGGAAGCAGGGATATGCCAGGAGATTGGCTTTCTGGAAACACCAAAAATTAAAATCTCTGATTTGTAGAGTTGCCGATTTCCATGGTGTAAATACTTCCACCACTGGTATTTCAAGCTATCAATGATTGAGGTTCACAAAATTCCTGGGTAATTTAACAATCAGTTTTTACAAGCTAGTAGGAGTCAGTCAGCTCCACCACACCAGTATAAGAGCAAAAACAGGACACAAGTGAAGCAAGCAATACGTATACTTGTAGGGAGACTGTAAGAGTTTTTTCATTTTTCTTGGTCTTGAGAGTTGAATTTTAAAAAATTGCTCCATGGATAGATATCTCAGGATTCACTAGCACTGGTGGCATTTGATTATAAGAATAATCATACTGTAGATATGGATGGTTTTCCTTTTCAGTTTCCTGTGCCCTGTCTCAGTCCCCCAAGTCGGCACACTGTTGGTGGGGGGATGAAATACCACCAGAGTCCTCTGCAAAGTCCAGGAGTCCATGGGGGAATATCACCTGGGACTCCATTCCAGACCTACTAACTCAGAATCTGTGTGTCACAAAAGCCTCAGGTGATTCAAACGAGTATTAAAGTCTGAGAAGCATCCTAATAAAAAAAAACAAATTCAACCTCTTTCCAAAGGACCAGAGTGAAATAATTGTTAAAAGTTGCACAGATTTTGCCTTTATACAAGAAGTCTATGTATACTTGGTGTCTTTGTTTATCTGGTGCAGCTGTAACAGAAATACCACAAGTGGAGAGAAATTCTCTCATGGTCTAGGAAGCCAGAAGTCTGAATTCAGGGCACCAGCTCCAGGGGAAGGCCTATCTCTCTGTCCTTCACATTAATCTCCCCCTGGTCAAGGAGTTTCTCAGTGCAGGGACCCTGGGTCCAAAGGACACGTGCTCCTGGTTCTTCTTGCTTGGTGGTAATGAGGTCCCCCGTCTGTCTGCTTGCCTCTCTCTTTTATAATCTCAAAAGATACAACCTAATCTTCTAGATTGAGTCCTGCTTCATTACATAACTGCCTCTCATCCTACACCATTAACATCATAGGGGCAGGATTTACAACACATAAGAAAATCACATCAGGTGACAAAACGGTGGACAATCACACAATACTAGGAATCAGGGCCTAGCCAAGTTGACACATATTATTGAGAGACACAATTCCAATCCATAACACTCGGGAAAAGAGGGACACAACATAATTTAGTACAGTCTTACAGCTCATATATCCACCCACTGCTGTCCAGTTGATTCTGACTCAGAGCGACCTCATAGGGTTTCCAAGACTGTAAATCTCTACGGAAGCAGACTGCCACATCTTTCTCCATGGAGCCACTGGTAGTTTTGAACTGCCAGCCTTTCAGTTAGCAGTGGATCACTTTAACCACTGTGTAACCAGGTTTCCTTAAGGCTCATATACATCTCAAAATTTTAATTTTTAAAGAAACTGCACATACACGCTTATTTTATTCTGAATCTCTGTCCTGTTTTAAACAACATTAAAGCAGCTTCAATACTTGTGCTTTCAACCCACTATGAAGATGACAATTCTCTTACTCACATTGAAGTCTATGAACACTCCAGATTTCTCAGAAATCTGAATCTGTAACATGCCAGAACACGGGAAATATCAAAGCTCTTGTTTTTAATTTGGAAAAATAATGAAAAGAGCTGAGATAAAAGTGGGGAAAGATCTTTGGGCTTAGAATTTGCTTCCTTTTACTATCCCAATTCTCTGTAATTGGATGAGATGACATTTCCGTTCTTGCAAAAAAAGATACTGCCAGACATGAGAGCCAGGGGTTAGAAGGCTGGTCCTGCTGTTCCAACAGCTTGTCAGGGGGCGACTGAGCATGTCCACCATCTGTGTTAACTGGCGTCTTGTCATGGTCCCCAGCAAGAAAGAACTGGCTGTCTGCAGCTGAGAGCAACAGTGACTCTGATTGCTATATGGACCCTGGCCACCATTTGCTATTTCATTACAGTGTACCAGGGGACAGTCAATTTCTCTTGAAAGAATAAAACATAAAAAACTAAGAAGCAGTTTTCCTCCATGTCTTACTGCCTGCATGGCAAATGTGCATAAGCAATTATTTCAAATATCAAAATTTGTGTTGATTACTCCATCAAGATACAAGATAGATATCAACAATTAGACTCTATTACGTGTCTTTCAAATACATATTCTACCTTACCAAATGCGTATTTCCCATCTGTGTTTTAGCGTCTTTCTTATTTGTCTTACTTGTTGTTGTTGTTAGGTGCCGTCAAGTCACTTCCAACTCATAGAGGCCCTGTGCACAACTGAACAAAACACTGCCTGGTCCTGCGCCACCATCACAATCATTGTTATGCTTGAGCTCATTGTTGCGGCCATTGTGTCAATCCACCTTGTTGAGGGGCTTTCTCTTCTCCGCTGACCTTGTACTTTGCCAAGCACAACGTCCCTCTCCAGGGACTGATCCCTCCTGACAACATGTCCAAAGTATGTAGGATTCAGCCTTGCCTTCCTTGCTTCTAAGGAACATTCTGGTTGTACTTCTTCCAAGACGGATTTGTCCATTTTTTTTTGGCAGTCTATAGTACATTCAATATTCTTTGCCAACACCACAATTCAAAGGCGTCAATTCTTCTTCATGCTTCCTCATTGACTGTCCAGCATTCACATGCATATGATGTGATTGAAATTACCATGGCTTGGGTCAGGCGCACTCTAGTCTTCAAGGTGATGCCTTTACTTTTCAATGCTTTAAAGAGGTCCTTTGCAGCAGATCTGCCCAATGGAATGTGTCTTTGATTTCTTGACTGCTCTTTCCATGGGGCGTTGATTGTGGATCCAAGTAAAATGAAATCCTTGACAACATCAATCTTTTCTCTGTTTATCATGATGTTGCTCATTGGTCCAGTTGTGAGGACTTCTGTTTTCTTTATGTTGAAGTGCAATCCATACTGAAGGCTGTGGTCTTTTTTAATCCTCATTAGTAAGTGCTTCAAGTCCTCTTGACTTTCAGCAATTAAGGTTGTGTCATCTGCATAACACAGGTTGTTAATAAGTCTTCCTCCAATCCTGATGCCCCGTTCTTCTTCATATAGTCCAGCTTCTCGGATTATTTGCTCAGCATACAGATTGAATAGGTATGGTGAAAGGATACAACTCTGATGCACACCTTTCCTGACTTTAAACCAATCAGTATCCCCCTGTTCTGTCCGAACAACGACCTCTTAATCTATGTAAAGGTTCCTCATGAGCACAATTAAGTGTTCTGGAATTCCCATTCTTTGCAACATTATCCATAATTTGTTATGATCCACACAGTCGAATGCCTTTGCATAGTCAATAAAACACAGGTAAACATTCTTCTGGTATTCTCTGCTTTCAGCCAGGATCCAGCTGGCATCAGCAATGATATCCCTGGTTCCACATCCTCTTCTGAAACTGGCCTGAATTTCTGGCAGCTCCCTGTAGATATACTGCTGCAGCCGTTTTTGAATGATCTTCAGTAAAATTTTGCTTGCGTGTGACATTAATATTGTTCTACAATTTCCACATTCGGTTGGATCACCTTCCTTGGGAATAGGCATAAATATGGATCTCTTCCAGTCAGTTGGCTAGGAAGCTATCTTCCATATTTCTAGGCACAGACAAGTGAGCACCTCCAGCGCTGCATCTGTTTGTTGAAGTATCTCAATTGATATTCCGTCAATTCCTGGAGCCCTGCTTTTCACCAGTGCCTTCAGTGCAGCTTGGACCTCTTCCTTCGGTACCATCGGTTCCTGATCATATGCCATCTCTTGAAATGGTTGAACATCAACTAGTTCTTTTTGGTATAATGACTCTGTGTATTCCTTCCATCTTCTTTTGATGCTTACTGCATTGTTTAATATTTTCCCAATAGAATCCTTCACTATTGCAACTCGAGGCCTGAATTCTTTCTTCAGTTCTTTCATCTTGAGAAATGCCATTTGTGTTCTTCCCTTTCGGTTTTCTATCTGCAGCTCTTTGCACATGTCATTGTAATACTTTACTTTGTCTTCTCGAGCAGCCCTTTGAAATCTTCTATTCAGTTCTTTTACTTCATCATTTCTTCCTTTTGCTTTAGCTGCTTGACGTTTATGAGCAAGTTTCAGAGTCTCCTCTGACATCCATCTTGGTCTTTTCTTTCTTTCAAGTCTTTTCAATGACCTCTCGCTTCCTTCACGTACGACGTCCTTGATGCCATTTCACAACTCGTCTGGTCTTTGGTCACTAGTGTTCAACGCATTAAATCTATTCTTAAGATGGTCTCTAAACGCAGGTGGGATATACTCAAGGTTGTATTTTGGCTCTCGTGGGCTTGCTCTGATTTTCTTCCATTTCAGCTGGAACTTACACGTAACCAACTGATGGTCTGTTCCACGGTTGGCCCCCGGCCTTGTTCTGACTGATGATATTGAGCTTTTCCATCATCTCTTTCCACAGATGTAGTCAATTTGATTCCTGTGCATCCCATCTGGTGAGGTCCATGTGTATAGTTGCCGTATATGTTGGTGAAAGAAGGTATTTGCAATGAAGAAGTTGTTAGTCTTGCAAAATTCTATGATTCAATCTCCAGCATTGTTTCTATCACCAAGGCCATATTTTCCAAATACTGATCCTTCTTTGTTTCCAACTTTTACATTCTAAAAAAAAAAAATTTTTTTTTTTTTATCGCCAGTAATTATCAATGCATCCCAATTGCATGTTCCATCAATTTTAGACTGCAGCAGCTGATAAAAACCTTCAATTTCTTCATCTTTGGCCTTAGTGTTTGGTGTGTAAATTTGAATAACAGTCATATTAACTGGTCTTCCTTGTAGGCGTATGGATATTATTCTATCACTGACAGTGTTGTACTTTAGATCTTGAAATGTTCTTTTTGACAATGAGCTCAACACCATTCCTCTTCAAGTTGTCATTCCCAGCACAGTAGACTATATGATTGTCCAATTCGAAATGGCCAATACCAGTCCATTTCAGCTCACTAATGCCCAGGATATTAATGTTTATACATTCCATCTCATTTTTGTATATTTCCAATTTTCCTAGATTCAATACTCCATACATTCCAGGTTCTGATTATTAATGGATGTTTGCAGCTGTTTCTTCTCATTTTGAGTCGCGCCACATCAGCAAACGAAGGTCCCGAAAGCTTTACTCCATTCACGTCATTAAAGTCGACTCTAATTGACTCGACGGCACTGGGTTTTTTTTTTTTTTCTACTTCGAGGAGGCAGCTCTTTCCGAGACATTTTGAGTGCCTTCCAACCTGGGGAGCTCATCTTCCAGCACTATATCAGACAATGTTCTACTGCTATTCATAAGGTTTTCACTGGCTAATTCTTTTCAGAAGTAGACCGCCGGGTCCTTCTTCCTAGTCTGTCTTAGTCTGGAAGCTCAGCTGAAACCTGTCCGCCATGGGTGACCCTGCTGGTATCCGAACACCAGTGGCATAGCTTCCAGGATCACAGCAACACACAAGCCCCCAAACTGACAAACATGTCAGGGGTTATCTTACTTAGTCTTACAGATATGAAAAATTTATGAAATACCTACAATGTGCAAAACACTGAGGTAGGAGGTCCAGGTGATATTCAGATGAGATGCAGTGTGGTAGGAATATTTTCCTGTCTGCATAATTAAAGCTGAAGTCCCTGGGTGGTTTAAAGGGTTAACATGCTTGGCTGCTAACCAAAAGGTTGGAGGTTCAAGTCCATACATAGGTGCCTTGGAAAAAAGGCTTGGAGATCTGTTTCTGAAATATCAGCCATTGAAAACCCTATGGAACCCAGTTCTACTCTGACACACTTGGAGTCACCATGAGTCAGAGTTACCTTGATGGCAATTAGTACCAGTATATTTAATGCTGGCCATCCCCTGTAGATATCAATACCATAGCCCAATGGTTTTCAACTTCCCCACTCCCAGTGCTGAGATCAAGAAATGGTGCCATAAGCCAAGCAAACCAGAAGCATCTGTGCTGAACTTTAACAATTTTGCCCACTCACAAGTGATGGTGATAGTCAAGACACCTCAGAAAACCTGGGCAACAAATACTATTAAAATTGTGAGAATTGTCCAATAAGGTCTTTCTCGAGCCTTTCAAGAAATATCAAGAATGCAGTTATATGCAAGCAACATCAAATGTCTGTCTACACTTCATGGTATTTTTGCATTCTGTCCCAGAAATTAGATTTAACAAGAGAACGTGTCAATTTGAGAGAGGGTAGAGAGAAAATGTGTGTCTGCGTGAGTGCTTCCAAGCTTTTGTCATTTCTTTCTTCACCGTCCTACCTTTATAAACAAAACACAGTGCACCTTTCGCATTTCTTCTGCCCTTAGCTCCTTTACCTTTACGTTGTTAGGTGCTGTCGAGTCAGTTCTAACTGATAGCAACCCCCCAGGACAGAGTAGAACTGCCCCGTAAGGTTCCCAAGGAATGGCTGGTGGATTTGAACTCCCAACCTTTTGGTTAGCAGCCAAGCTCTTAACCCCTACATCACCAGGGCCATTAAGAGAGTTCCTTAGTTTTTAAAATCTGGGCTGCTGTCTTTAAGGCACAGGGGTTTTCTTGAGCATCATCTTTTAATTTTTTACATGAGATGTATTCAATCTCTCCCTCCCCTTGAATTCTCATTGGAAGACATGGCTGGAAGCCAAAGATAAATTTTTAGAAGAGCAAAATGGTTCAGGGCTGAAAGAAGCAGGTTTCTAGGTTATATAAAAACTCCAAAGTATTTTCTATAAGGAACTAAAGATTTCCATCACAACCTAAACTTTGCTAATTGCCTGAAGACACTGGCCTCTATCCTACAGGACATATGGATTAGCTAAAAAAGTGAGCCAGTGAAAATGGTATGCATATTTAAATGGGCTATTTTCTAACTTGATTTTCTTTTGGTTTAATTTTATTTTAAAAATTGCTATGTCTGAGTTCAGTAGCTACTTATAATAGCTGTGACTAAGGCATCTGTATATCTTTTTAAGGAGAAATTTATATTAGGAAAAAATGAGAAAAGCTAGCCTTTTTTAAAAAATTGGTTTCTGGCATTTAATTGAATTGGATTGAAAATGCTTTGGATTTTTATTAAATTTAGAGGTAATTGTATTAAAATACCTCTAACTGATTAGATCAGTCATTCTAACTGAATCACAGAAGCCTGAGACAAATAATGCAGCCTGGAAAAGGGGGGTAAAAAAAAACTAAGCAAAATCAAATTAAAAATTGTGATTTTCTACACAGTAACACACAACTTGGTAAATACACTAAAACACCACTGAATTTTAAACTTTAGGTATGAGAACTATATCTCAAAAAGCTGTTACTGAAAGATAGAAAATTATACTTGACCATATTTTCTATCTAAAAGACAGAAAAATATATACAAACACACATAAAATTTTCTGTATGTCTCTGCCACTCAGTTTCAGATTTCAAGCAGCAATGGCAACTGGGGGAAAAAATAGCAGGGTGGACATTGTATGTTGGGATTGTGAAATTATGCGAGAAGGAGCTTGTCTATGCCATTCTTTAGGCTATCAAGGAGTGCATCAAACATCTTAGAATCAGCGACTGCCATGCCACAGGGCACAAAATAACAGATTGCTACCTGTCACAGCCATGGGCAGCGCCAACACTAGCTCCCTCAACATCGTTTGAAAGGATGCCACATTTTGGTCCCCAATGGGAGTGGATCTTACTTGCCTTTAGTCATAACCCAGAGGCAAAGGCCCGAGGCTTGCTCAGAAGACAGAAGCAGCATTCCTTTGTCTTGTTTGCAAACACTTTGTGGAGCTTAATTTTCATTTGTGTGCAGGATGCTTACATTGAAGCCTTGGACTCAGGTATGAGAGTACATTTTCCTGTTCACAGCAAGTCAAGCTTACAGTTTCCCCCAAACTTCATGAAAAGTTAAATATGAATGATAAGTGAGAATCCCATTGGTTGTTATAGCTGGGTCTATGCCAACACCCCCTAGAAGATACATTCAATTCCATAACTCTGGTACCTGTGAATGCGAGATAGCATCTTGTTTGGAAACAGTCCTTGCAGTTGCACTTAGTTAAGTTAATGGGGTAGGGTGGGCCCTGATCCAACACGACTGGTGTCTTGATAAAAGAAGGCAAGAGACACAGAGATGGACACACAGGGAGAATGCTCTGGGGTGATGTGATCGTTGGGGTTGTGTGTCAACTTGGGTGGGCCATGATTCTCAGTGGTTTGGCAGTTATGATGCAGTTTGGCAGTCGTATAATGATGTGATCACTTCCATGATGCGATCTGATATAATCACCTCCTTGACAGGATCTGCTGTGAGTAGCCAATCAGTTGAAAGGGAATTTCCTTGGGGGTATGGCTTACATCCAATATAGGTGGACTTTCTGGCAAGGCCTGCAGCTGGCTCCTGTTCATCTGACCTCTGGTTCTTGGGACTTGAGCTAGCAGGTGACCTGCTGATCTTGGGTTAGCCAGCCCCTGCAGCTACGTGAGTCAGGAGAAGCCTCCAGCCTGCCCCACGGACTTGGGACTGTCCAGCCTCTACAACTTCATGAGCCATTTCCTGGATATAAATCTCTCTCTATATTATATATATATATAGAAAGAGAGATGCTTCACTAGTAGTTTTGCTTCTCTAGAGAACCCAGGCTAAGACACATGATGAAGGTGGAGAATGGAGTAATAAGTCTACAAGCCAAAGATTGTTGGCTTTCACCAAAAGCTAGGAAAAAGGCATGAAACAGGTTCTCCCTCAGAGCTCTCAGAAGGAAATAAAACTGCCAACAATCTGACTTCATTCTAGCTTCCAGAACTGTGAGGGAATGTATTTGTATTGTTTTAAGCCACTCAATTGGTGGAATTTTCTAATGGCAACCCTGGGAAACTACTATAGTGAGTTCTATGAAACTGTGTTAAGTGTCAAGTACGTCAGAGATAGACAAGAGGAAAGTGAGAGTTAGGCTACACTTAGTTTCTTCTACCCTTGAGTTTGCTTACAAGCAGTTCTGATTTATTTATGATTAATAACTGGATTCATTCTATTCGGTGCTCCATGCCCTTCATCATCTGGTAAGTTCCTATTCTCCGTTTAAAATCACTCAAATGCCAACTGCTATGTAATATCTTAATTGAAACTTCTTCTGCCTGGTGGAGGGTTTTCCTTCTTCTGTGCTGCCAAAGCATCTTCCTAGGCAGGCAGGAGACATTCACCTGCCTCAGGTAGTGAATGCAGGTATGTCTGGGAGCAGCCTGAGCGAGCCACCTGTCTCCTCCCTGTGCCCAGCACCCATTGCAGCACACAATACCAAGGGGAGCCTCCTTAATGTTGGTGGCATGTATGACAGTCAATAATATGGGGCTTCTCCTGGATAAATAATCACCAGAGGGAGAAGAACAAGAATTTAATTAGGCCAAGGTCAAAACCTGGCCCAACGCTAGCAACATTTAGATCAGACTTTTTAGCTTCATTATTATATGGGATGATTAAAGAGCAGCGTATATGGGTGTCTCTATCAATCTGTTTACTAGAGGATCCTCCAAGAGGTTTAAAATACCTCCAAGAAATGAAACTCCATCTTCAAATGTGGTGGCATTTAGTACTATCTTGTTCAATCTTTAGCTGGACAAAAAATTTCAGTATACAATATAAATTCACAAAAGGCACGTTTGCAATTTTTATAATTAAAGGAAAGTCTGCTGGCTGGACTTTAGCATTCTTAATTAACAGTAGACACCAGTTCTGTGGAGGGTTGGAACGACTAGAACCACAACAACCAGAGCAGCTCATGTTAACTGAGCTTTTACTGTCTGCCAGGAATCCGTGGGCTATATGCTTCCCGTGGGTTATTTCATTTAATCCTCACAAAATGGTCCCCTGTTAGGTAAATAGTACTACTCCCCATTTTACAGAGAGGAGCCGAGAGGATTAAAGGCTATTTTATCTATCCAAGTCCACGCCAAGAGTAGGCTGCAGAGCCAGGATTCCCATATGGGCAGCCTGACCACTTAACCAGGTGCTAGGTGTTATGGAAACACTTAACACATAATTCTCACCATAAACATGCCAGGTGACAGGAGCAGCTACACTTCACACGTAAGGCAACACAGCGAACCAGGCTGATTTACTGGCCCAAGGCCATAAAATTATTAAAAATAAAAATCTCCCTGGAACACTATACTCATCTGCCTCTAACCACAATAAGATTATCTTAATGAAATTGACCTATTATGTCAGTATCCCAAACATGAAGAATTTCATAGTTTTTTTTTTTCTTTTATGATCAATATCAGGGGTTGGAAACCCTGGTGGCGTAGTGGTTAAGTGCTACAGCTGCTAACCAAGAGGTTGGCAGTTCAAATCCGCCAGGTGCTCCTTGGAAACTCTATGGGGCAGTTCTACTCTGTCCTATAGGGTCGCTATGAGTCAGAATTGACTCGACAGCAGTGGGTTTTGGGTATCAGGGGTTGGAAAATGTGTTCTGTAAAGAGCCCAATAGTATGGCTTGCAGGCCATATGATTTCTTTTGCAACTCAAGTCTACCATTACAGAGCAAGTAGTCAAAGCAAAAACCTACTGCTGCTGAGTCAATTCCAACATATGGCGATCCTATGTCTTACAGAGTAGAACTGCTCCATAGGGTTTTCTGGGCTATAATCTTTATAGGAGCAGACTACCACACCTTTCTTCTGTGGCCCTGACGGGGGGATTATAAATGCCAACCCTTAGGTTAGTAGTCAAATACAAACCATTTGCACTACCCAGACACAAACAGTCAGACAATATGTAAACAAATGGGCACGATTGTGTTCCAATAAAACTTTTGTTTACAAAACAGGTGGCAGGACATATCTGACTCAAAGGACGTAGTTAGCACACACTTGATCAATAATATTGTTTAAGTAAGAAAATTCATAAATTTACAAAGTCCTTAATGTGATATAATAGTAAAATGAATATATGAAAAGATGAATATATGCCAACCGATTTTCATGACCACAGGGGGAGCACAAAGAGGTTGGTGCACCTGAAAACCTGTTGCCATCAAGTTGATTCCAACTCATAGTGACTCTATGTACAACAAAATGAAACACTGTCCTGTCCTGTACCACCCTCAGTCATCATTATGCTTGAGCCCATCGTTGCAGCCACTGTGTCAATACATTTCAGTGAGAGTCTTCCTCTTTTTTGCTCACCCTCTGCTTTACCAAACACGATGTCCTTCTCAAAGGATTGGTCCCTCTTCATAACATGTCCAAACTGCATGAGAAGAAGTCTCATCATCTTGCTTCTAAGAAGCTTCTGGCTGTACTTCTCCAATACAGGTTTGTTCGTTCTTCTGGCACTCCACGTTATATTCAATATTCTTTGCCAACACCATAAATTCAAAGGTATCAATTCTTCTTTGGTCTTCCTTATTCATTGTCCAACTTTCGCATGCATATGAGAGGCAACTGAAAATACCATGGCTTGGGTCATGCACACCTTAGTCTTCAAGGTGACATCTTTGCTTTTTAACACTTTTAACAGGTCTTTTGCAGCAGATTTGCCCAATGCAAATCACACATTTGTCGTTTGATTTCTTGACTTTTGCTTCCATGGGCATTGAGTGTGGATCCAAGTAAAATGAAATCCTTGACAACTTCAATACTTTCTCCATTTATCATGATGTTGCTTATTGGTCCAGTTGTGAGGATTTTTGTTTTCTTCATGTTGACATAGTGAAGTAGAAATACCCTCACCCATCTAGATGCAAATCTGGCTTTACCGCTCACCAACTATATGACAATGGGCAATTTTTTTTTTAATGACTCTGGGCCTCAGTATCCTTGGTGTTAAATAGGGACATAAAATTGCTACCATTCAGCACAGTCACAAAGACTAAAAGAAAATCAATGCACTAAAGGGTAAGTGGAGTAGTGATCCCTCAACAAAAAATTCCAACCAGCTACTGGGACAACTGAGCAACAGCCAACTACCAGTGGGAGTGGTCTGCTCAACTCCATTTTACCTTCCACAGTAGCAAAGTGCCTAGCAATCAGCAACAGCACAATGAACAACTGCGACTCTGGGCAGGCAAAATTGGCTAGATTAAATCAAAGATTATAACATTTATTACAATACCCATGTTTAATCAGTGTTTGGAATTCATGACTAAGTCAGAAATTACACCGACAACTTGGGTTATGAAGTGGAATCCGTTCTCAAGACACAGAGAATTAGGACCAAGTGTCTGCATGTACTACTGTTTTATCAAATTGGTTATGGCTTATTCTACTGGATCGATATTCGTGTTTTCCTTAATTACCAAAGAGACAAACACTAAAGCCAGATGGAGTCTGCAGTAGTGTGCTCACCTTCAAACACCACCTTTCTCCTCAGGAATCAGGAGCACAGTTAGAGCTGACACCTTTCTATTTCTGTATCATTGGTTCTAATACAATATGGCTGAAAATTTTATGGCTATGCTGAAATAGCCAATATTTTTCTTCCCTTTGTCTCTTTCTTTTCAATTTTAACAGGTTACAAAAGTATTGAGTTTCTTGTGAAGCACACTAAGGAATGGTATTATTAGCAATACGTTGGTAATGATGAAACAATTTTCTATTAAGCATAACTGTAAATCACATTTTCTTTCAGGCACCAAAATGTTAGCATTGAAGATGGGGTTGTAAATCTCTTTTCAATATCTCTTCTTTACAAGTCACTTCTAATTTTTTATTTTCAGCACAGAGGCAGACTACTTGTAAGTACAAATGTTATGAAGTTAGCAATCACCCAATGCCATTGCTCTTAACCAGGGAAGAGCCATAGCTCACCTTCTACAGCAATGACGTGGAGGAAAAAGGCCCCATGTGGCTGACCCCTTTAATGTTACCATCTAAAACTTCTAATTCTTTATTGGAATTAGCTGGAAATGCAAAGTACTCTCGCGTAACATATTTTTCTTAGTCGCCCTTTCCGAACAAGACTTGGCTCTGTTACAGCTTTTGTCCACTTTAGGAGTCTTCCATGGGGCAAACAGATTCCCATTAAAGGCCATTCTAGTTCTAGCATTAATAGTTGCTACCTCTAAAGAATCAGGTATTTACTTTTAGAAGGCTGCTTTTACTGTTCTTTTGGCCGTCAACATTATTAACTTGTTATCTTTTAAGGTTATTTTTCTCCCCCTCTAGCCTAGAGATTTTTTTTTTTTTCAATTTCTCTTTAAACTGCTGTTATCTTTCTACAGAAAACACTGTAATGTATATATGGCTATCTATGGCTTGTCTTAATATCCAATAATGTAATATTTGGAGAAAAACCAAAGCAAAAAGCACTGAACTAGCTCAGAACATAACAAGATCACATTACACTTAGAGAATTCTTTCTTGGTCTGGGTTATGGGCTCAAGTTTATGTGGCATTCTCTCATTTCAATGTACACGTCATGTGGCTCCTTGTTCACCCATTCCTTCAAGAGCAGCAACATCAAAACAAAATCTCTTCATTTTCTATTAGTAAAATTCTCAGCACGTAGTAGGTCCTGAATTAGTATTTGTTGAGTTACTCACCTGCAGTTAATGCCCATACTTACTAGCCTAGCACTGAAGGTCTCTACAATTGAATACCAACCTAATTTCCTTTAGGTCGCTTATGTAAGGTATCTGCTGTCACTAAGTTGGACCGATTTTGTCTCCCAACCATGCCATATACCTTCCTGCCTCCCCGTATTTGCACCACTGTTCCTATTAAGTCTGAAGTACTCTATCACAAAACCCATCTGTAGATCCATCATCAGGCCCTCCAGATCTGGTGCAAATGCCATCTCCTTCATGGAGCCATCTCTGATCAATCCAGAAGTTCTCTCTTCCTCCCTGAAGTAGGTTGTATGCTTATGTTCCTTACATCACAGATAACTTCTCATTTGTTTGACTAACTTTCCTACTAGGTTTTAATATCCATGAGGGTCAGATATTCTGTGTTCTTATCATATGTTCCATTAAGTCTAGGGAAATGGTTTGTAGGGAACAGGTGCTAATGATTAATGAATGGCAAACTGATTACTATGTAAACAGTTACCCTGACGGAGTTCACAAGAACTTCCGATCCATTGCTGAATACTAGCTGCTGTAATTTGTAATCACACATCTTTTAGATTCTAAGACAAGCCCTACAACAACTGTCTTTCCCTGCTGGAAAAGTTGGAACCAAAAAGTTCATTTGACCAGATCTGTCACAGAGGGTATTAAGAGGTATATGAAAAAACACCCTAGGAAAGGATGTTTCAGGTATGTGAAATGGTTGTCCAGACAAAATAAGCATTTACTAAAATATATATCTACTTACACATTCACTTATGTGCTAAGTCGATAAGAAATTGCCATTAAGTATGGGCTGATAAAGTTACACGATCCATCTTGTACCGTATGTTCTTTTCTAAAGAATATGTAATACTTTCAATGGATTTTAAGCTAACTGTGAGTGTTTAATTCAGAATAATCTCCACTTTAAAAGCTACCACTTAAAAAATGCAGAGCCTTAAGAACATAATGTTAAGTGAAAGAAGCTAGACACAAAAGAGTATGTATTATAGGATTCCAGTGATATAAAATGTCCAGAAAAGACAAATCTATAGAGCCAGGGAGTAGATTAGTAGTTGCGTAGGGTTGGGGATAAGAGCAGGGATTAATTATAAATAGGCATGAAGGACCTTACTGGGGTGATGACAATGTGCTAACCCAAGAATGGATTATGGTGATGGTTGCTTTGTTTGGTAAATTTATTGAAATGATTGAATTATACATTTAAAACGAGTGAATCTTATGATATGTAAATTATACCTCAATAAAGCTGTGCAAAAATGCAATGAAAGGGGGAAGAGAGAACACTGATAATTAGGAATCTACCTGAGGCAGAGAAAGTAGTCCATTTTAGGTGGAATTTAATCAAAGAACTAAAGTAATACCTTAATAAAAAGTGAGTGGATATATTTACAATTTTGAAACATTTGCAGACTGACTCTAAAAGTATTTGTAATACATTAAAACTCAATTAACTCCATATTCATTCATATTCCTGAGTTATTTTTTACTATCTGCAAAAAACAATTATATACTCTTTAAGAAATGCAATCCAACAACTTACTGATAAAATAATAATACACTGTATATGCCAATTACACCATTTGGTTTAATACTAAACTGAATGCTTGCCTTTATTTCATGGAGACAAAAAGGAAGTCTTTTAGTTCACTCAGTCCACAAAACTCTCAACAAGAGTATTAAATAAAAGTAAGATATTAGTACTACACCTACCTCTTGAAGAAGGCACTGTCCTTCCCTCCAATAAAACAATTAGAAACAACACAAATCATCCAAGTTAAATTTCACAGCGAAAAACAATGTGATACTTACCAAATCTCCTTCTTCATTAATGAAATGTAATTGCACTCACAAAACTAGTATTTATTGAAATTTTTCTATAAGCCATGTATACTGCAAATTAAGTGAATTATAGTCCCCACCCTCAAGTAGCACAAAGCCTAGGTGATGAAAGAGGCAATAGACAATACAGTGTCATCAATGACTCATAAAATACCTACTGCCAAGTGAAAATCAAAGAAAGCCAGGGAAGTTTACCAAATGACATGACACCGAGTGGAGTCAATTTGAGTTCTACCAAGTGGCATATACAAGGCTCAGAACAGTTGGTATATCAGGATTTCAAATTACACCCACTTCTCACTTATGTACATGGTTAGGTTCCAAAGACCAGGTTGTCACGCAAAAATTGGTTTTATGCAAAAATGGAGGATGACCACATCAGCTCACAAATGGAAGATGACTACATCATTATTACATAACTGCCAAATTACATCATTACATAGCTGCCAAACCACTGAGAATCATGACCCAGCCAAGTTGACACATAACCTTAACCATCACAGCCAGCATTACTCTTGCCTCATACCTCAGCATTTGTTACTGACAAACGTACACCACTGATGCATAAAATAGTTGGATAGTAGATTTTTTACTATTGTCATAAATACAAAATGTCAGAGAGCAAGACAGGTGACAAGTCAGGAGTAGGTGTAATTGAAATCAAGTGCTAAGAGCGTTTGTTAAACCAAAAAAAGTTCAACAAGTACAAGGAGGTTTTTTAAAAAAAAATTTTAGGGGGGGTTGGGGAAGACAGCAGTGGTAGACAATTTCAAACTCTGATGTGATGTTTTCTTTTCCCTGACAAATAAAAAAAATCCAAACAAACATGAATTACCTCTAACCACCTCTTCCACAGACTCCGTGGTGGTGGTGGTTGTCGTGGCGATGCTGGTGGTTCTCTCTGTAGCCTCTTCATAGGGTTCCTCAGCCTCTTCCTCCACCTCATCACCATCCTCATCATCCTCGTCATCCTCAGTTTCTTCTTCCTCAACATCAGCCGCTTCCTCCTCCTCTGCTACTTCTACTACTTTGTCTTCACTACAACAGGAAAGAGAAATAAAAGTATGTCATGAATTGAATTGTGTCCCCCAAAATATGTATGAAAGTCCTGGCCCCGGGCCCTGGCCCTGTGAAAATAGGGTTTTTCCTGTTTTGAAATAGGGTTTTTCTTTGTCATGTTAATAAGGCCATAACCAGAAGGGTGTATCCTATAATCATCTGAATTATAAAAAGAGCAGAACACAAACAGAGACAAACACAGGGGGCAAAAATGCCAAAAGACACCAAGGAACGTCAAGAAATGCCTAAGGCTCCTGACAAGGAAGGACCCTCCCCCACAGCCAAGGCCTTGATTTGTACTTCTAGCCTCCAAAACTGTGAGCCAATAAAATTCTTGCTCTTTAAAGTCACCCACTTGTGGCAGTTTTTATTATGGCAACACTAAGTAACTAAGAAAAATTTCAGAAAGTGGAAAAAAAAAAATCAACAACTTGGAACTTTGGTAATCCGAAAGAAAGCATGCCATCAGAGTAAAAATATATACAAGGCTTGAAATCATCTGTTCTAAGTGTGAATCCCAGCTACGCAGTCTGCAACTGTTTCTACCCTTGGGCACAACTCTTCTGAGTTTATGTGGTTGTAAAAAAAATAAGCGAACACCAAAACCAAGTTTACCATGTTATGGAGATTACATCTAATCATGCATATGGAAGTACCATATAGCAGTAGACACCCAATGACTGTTAGTAGAAATTGGTTCAACAACTACCATTCAAAATTTAAACCGGAAATGGAGGTGAAAGAAAAAAATCTGCTTAAATAAATCTGTAATATCCAGGGATGTCTATTGCTCTCCACTCTGGCTAACTGCTCAAGATTTAGAGAAGATCAGCTATGTCAGTGGTTCTCGAATTTTGTCAAGCATCGGAAGAATCATTTGGGAGGTTTATTTGAAAATACAGATCACCGGGCACCACCCCCAAAGTTTTAGAATCAGTTGGTCTGGGATACAGCCCCTAATTTGCATTTCTAACAAATTCTCAAGTGTTGCTGATGCTGCTGGTGCAGGGATGATATTCCAAGAACCACTGAAATATACAATATGGAGAATAATGGTAACAGAAAACCAGTCATGGACAGTAAAATTGGCAAAAGGATCAGAAATAACTGCATGGCATCAAATGTCTATATGCTGATGCACAATGGTGAGTATTAACTAAACAGGCAAATTTGGACATCAAAAGAAGGGCAGGTTTTGTACAAAATTTAAAAAGGTCCAATAAGCTATCTTTGAGAAAATCATTTACCGGCCATTGCAGGCATTGCCAAGAACATTAGAAAGAAGAGAATTAAGATAGGAATGTAAGCGTTAAAACAGCGAGATGGTATATATCACATGCCACCTGGTCAGACTGGAGAAACAGATTGTCCATGATCAAATGACAAAACTAATGCAGGAAAGATATCTAGTCGTGATGGTGAATTTCAATTTACCAGAGCATTTCCCATAGATTTAATTTGGCAAGAAGCACCATAGGCATAGGATTTAGAATTGCTGGGCTGGCAGTTCAATTTTCCCAGGGAAAAAATGAGAAAGCAGAGAATTGTCCCTCCAGAGCTGAATTCTGCCCAACAAGGATGAGCTCATCATGTGGGACGTGATAGAAACCTGGAGCACTCTGCGTTCCCCACAACACAAAGCCTTGGAATGATCATCGTAGTACGGTACAATGTAGGAAATCAGGTTTCAAAAATGCTTGAAAGAGAGAAATATATGATTCCATAATCTACATCTGTGGAAATCAAGGTGGCTCAAAAAAGTTGAAAAGCTTTCAAAGATGAGTGTCTGACAGGAGAGTTACAAGCAGGTTTGCAAAGAGATGAATATAGTACTAAATTCTCTAACTCAAATTTTGAGGACTTTTACAAAGGTTGTATAAAGAGGTGTATGATACAACCATAATAAACGAAAAATGTCCAAAGAAGTTGGAGGCACTTATATGAAGAAAAGAATTAGGACGCTCTTACTAAGCAGGGTAAACTCATTAGTGTGTGAGGATATTCAATAAATGAAGGATTTACACAGAGAAGACCCTCGTCAGTCACGTTAACTTCCTGGTCTACAAGACCAAGAAGAAATAGGAAAGAAGAACAAGGACAGCAAATACTGGCATTGACAATCAGATGGTGTAGGCCTTCATCTGCTTAGAGATAAATGGAGTAAAATAATTTATTGATTGCCTGAATTTCTGGACAAAAGTCTACTACTTGAGGCAACATTTCAAAGTAATTCAAACTTTAACAGTTGCTCAGCTACCCCAACTTTTACCTAGTAGGTTACCTCTTCATTTTTCTATAAATCTAAATAATAGGAAAAACAACAATAACTGTTATATTACTATCAAATAAAATCAATGACCTGATGCATGTTGTCATCTTATTTTGTTGGGGATCTCTTCTGTACTCAGTCAAATTACAGGAAACCAATATTGTTTAGTTCTTCAGTTGAGGTGGAAAATTCTGGTAAAGCCAGGGAGAAAAAAATCGGAGGAATGTTCTCCTTAAACCGTGATCTAAAATGGTGTGAATGTGCACGCTGTCTTGAAGCAAGACTAGAGCAGCAATGTCCAAGTACATGGTCAAAGGTTAAGACATGACTGTGCTTACCGGGGAGTCCTTGGGTGGTACAAATAAGATCAACACACTCAGCTGCTAACTGAAAGGTTGGAGGGTTGAATCCACCCAGGTGGCGCCTTGGAAGAAAGGCCTGGTGATCTACTTATGAAAAACCAGGTATTGAAAGAGCTATGGAGCACAACTGTACTCTGACACACATGGAGTTGCCATGAGTCAGAATCGGCTCCTCAGCAACTGGTTTACTGGTTGGTGCTTCCACGTGGGAAGGTGAAACCACGACCCTAGGGACCCCCCGGGAGCCTCCTCCAAACTTCTCTGTTATTAAATGAATGTTAGCTTAAAGCTTCAAACAGAAAACATGCTTATGAAAACAGCTGTGTTTAATATGATCGGCATTCTGATGTGTGTCTAGCCAGAAAAAGTGAAATGTACGCTCTCACCCATCGCTGCATTTGCCTGAGCAATTTACTGGCATAATAACAAGGAACACACATGCATGATAGTTTGGCTGGCTCAGGAATTAAATTACTTGGCCTAAGAGAACTCGGATCCAATTCATGTCACCAGACTTTAATTTCTAGAATTAAATTTAGATGTCCATGAATTTAATTATCTATTGGGACACTATTAAAAACAGTATTATGTTTTAATAATGTTACATCTTCACAAAGAATGCCCACATGCCAGCATTACAATTTCTCATTGTGTTTTTTAATAAATAGCAGGAAACACTGAAAGGAAACGAAAAACTACAAATCCCTTTTCCATCCTTTTTAAATGCTGGACAGTTTTGTTCCGTGATACGGCCTGGTTTTCAGAAGTTGACCACACTGTGCGGAAAGGCAAAACAGGATCAATTTATGCAAATGAGCTAAGTGTCAAGAAGCAATTTCCTAATAAACAGTCACATAACAGCAACTCACAGTAAAATAATCACTTGGTAACAAACAGAGTGAGGTTCGTAACACGCACAGATTTTAACACACGCCAGTTTGTGGCAGATGGCTTTTACAGTTCTTAAATACCAATTATGAGAAACACTTCTAAGATGGAGCAACTATCTAAAAAATGCTAACCATCCCAGGAGTATCTGAATTTTATAGAAGATCAAAGGGAAAAAGAGACATTAATACAAGGAGATAAATCTCTGATGATAAAATTTTGTATGTCAGCATGCAAGATTTTACTTCGTTGAAAGATAAACTATATCACGAAGGTGACATTCTTCTATTCCTAATTGAAGGCCGACCTTGATACAATTCCTCCTGGGGAAAACTGCAGAGAGTAAATGGTTTTGATCCACAACAATTTTAACTCCTTTTTGTTAAGTTATGCAAAGCAAGTTAACTACTTGCACTCTCTAAAAAAAAGTTCTATTTATTCTTTCATAAGATTTTCAATATTGTTTTTTCCCATAAGGTCTTTTCAATTGCATCATATGCATGTAGCAGCTGGACAATGAATAAGGAAGACAGAAGAATAATTGATGCATCTGAATTGTGGTGTTAGCGAAGAATATTAAATATACCATGGACTGCCAGAAGGAGGAACAAACCAGTCTTGGAAGGAATAAAACTAGAATGAATGTTAGAAGTTAAGGATGGTAAAACTCTGTCTTGCTTACTTTGGACACACCATCAAGAAAGACCCATTACTTGAAAAGACATCATGTTTTGGTAAAGAAGAAGGTCATCAAAAATGAGGGAAACTCTCCAGGAGATGGGCTGACACAACAGCCACAGCAATGAGTTCAAACATATCAAAGATCATGAAGATGGCACAAGACTCGGCAAGAGTTTGCTCTGTTACATACACAAGGTCGCCATGCGTTGGAGCCAACTTGCCAGAAACTAACAACAACAAAAACATTCTTTCAAAGCCTTTGCTAAGACTGACATTTTCCCCTCTGGTAAGACAAAGAAGGAAACCCTGGTGGTGTCGTGGTTAAGCGCTACGGCTGCTAACCAAAAGGTTGGCAGTGGACAGTGGGTTAGTGGGTTTTCTGGTTAAGACAAAGAAGACGAAATGGCAGAGAAGAAGCTATGGCTCCAGTGGTTATGTGAATGGGTATAATCAGGAGAAAAACTCCTGCAAGAATGAGGGGGAAGTGAAAATGGAACCACTGTCAGTTCCCAAAATGTAGCAACCAACCGGGGGACAGACCGGAAGAGCCACACTCTACAGGAAGAGGCTCAGACCAGCAGATGTTGTTCTGGAGATGAACAGAATGACTTCTCTGGGAGTTAGCAAGAAAGAGAGAAAAAAAAAACAAATATTTTAAAAAGTAAACAATGTTCTCCCACTCTCTGCCTTAGTTCATAGTGCCACCAGCTTATCCCAGAGGAAAGCGGTGTCAGAAACAATTGTGGTCAAATTAGGGAAATCAGAAGTTGCCAGGAAACGTGAGAAAATGTTAAAGAAAGGAAACACATTCTCTTCACTTCTGAGTAAGGAGGGCTATGTGAGGAAAAGCTAGCATCTCTTCCACCTAAGGCATTGTTAGAAGCCAAACACAAGAGAAGATGTTGACTGATTCTACTTACATGAACTGTGAAATTGGAAACCCTGGTGGCGTAGTGGTTAAGTGCTACGGCGGCTAACCAAAGGGTCAGCAGTCCAAATCTGCCAGGCGCTCCTTGGAAACTCTATGGGGCAGTTCTACTCTGTCCTATAGCGTTGCTGTGAGTCGGAATCAACTCGACGGCACTGGGTTTGTTTTGGTTTTGGAAACTATGAAAATAGGCAAAACCCTCTGCTGTTAGAACTCTGGTGGGTTGTCACACTTTGGGGGGCTGGGAAAAGGAGGGACAGTGACTGAAAGGGAACATGAGGGGTATCTTGCGGGCTGGCGAGTCTCTGTGTTTCAATCTGGGTGCTGGCTGCACAGTTGTGTTCGGTTTTGAAAATGCATGGAGTTGTATACCTGTGATGTGTGTGTGTGTGTACACATAAACCCATTGCCGTCGAGTGGATTCCGGCTCACAGTCGTCTTATAGTACAGAGTAGAATTGCTCCATAGGGTTCCCAAGGAGCGGCTGGTGGATTCGAACTGGTGACCTTTTGGTTTGCAGCTGAGCTCTTAACCACTGTGCAACCAGGGCTCCATATATATATATACCGTGCACAGTGTTTAGAATGGTGCCTGGCACACAGTTGCTGTTGTTGCTGCCATCAAGTTGGCCCTGACTCATGGTGACCCCTGTACAATAGAACAAAATGTTGACTGGTCCTATGCCATCGCTGTGATTGCTTGCAGATCTGAATCTTGTGATCCATATGGCTTTCACTGGATGATTTTGGAATTAGATTGCCAGGCCTTTCTTCCTAGTCCATCTTAGTTTGGAAGCTCCATTGAAACCTATAAGGCATCAAGCAACATGCAAGCCTCCAGCGACGGATGGTGGCTACACGTGAGGTACACTTGCCAGGAATCAAACTTAGCAGACCGTTAAAAAATACATGTTAAATGCATGAATGTACCATGCATAAATATCACTGAACTATTCCTACACAGGAAACCCTGGTGGTGTAGTGGTTAAGAGCTATGGCTGCTAGCCGAAAGGTCAGCAGTTCAAATCTACCAGGCACTTCCTGGAAATCCTATGGGGCAGTTCTACTCTGTACTATGGTGTCGCTATGAGTTGGAATCGACTCGAAGGCAATGGGTTTTATTCCTACAGAATTGATGTACCCTATGACAACTACACATACTAAAAAAACAGTTTGACTTTATTCTTTATGAGAAAATATGAGAGGCAGATATTAGGCAGTCTTATGAAAACCTTAAAATACAAAATTACTTTATCATTAAAATCTAAAAAAAAAGTTACAGATTATACTTTCAAACCTGTAGTACCTCATGGCAAGATGAACTACTTAAAAAAAAAAAAGAAAGAAAGAACTATTGCCGTCGAGTCGATTTTGACTCATAGAGACCCTACAGGACAGAGTGGAACTGCCCCACAGGGTTTCCAAGGAGCAGCTAGTAGATTCAAACTGCTGACCTTTTGGTTAGCAGCTGACTCTTAACCACTGCACCACCATCAAATCCAGAATTAAATTCACGTGTGTATTGGCCACTAAGGGTCTTGCCAATTCTAAGAATCAAGGAGGCATGTAACTCTAAATCCTAAAGTGTATTCACTGAAATGTGTGAGGCATGAAATATTTAAGGAAGGGTATAAAAAGTGTTGATAGTTTAAAATAAAATCAACTTCCCTTAACACATGCAGGTAATCTCTGCCTTGTTTACCTTAGTAAGACTAAAGCAAGCCAAGAGAGGAAAGACACACTGAAGTCATGTTTTTGTGTAAATTAGTTGTGTTGGGTACCCCGTTGTCCTTCAGTTGATTCTGGCTCATAGCAACCCTATAGGACAGAGTAGACTGCCCCTGAGGGTTTCCAAGGGGCAGCTGGTGGATTTGAAATGCCGATCTTTGGTTAGCGGCTGGACACTTAACCACAGCACCACTAGGGCTTCTAGTGCTGGGTAGGACATTTTAAAAACAACTTCAATTTTTCCCCACTACACCGGTGCACAAACATGGTAAGAATAATATTCCAGCAACAGAAAAACAATCTAAATAATACTACTAGGACTGGATAAGAAAAATCTAAGGTTGGGGCAGTTTATAGGACCACAGGCACAGCTTCTTCAGCAAGCTGGTATTATGAGACGAAAAGGTCTGGTCTGAATCATCATGACAGCTGAGGATGTATGATTTTAGGTCTAGTGCTTGACTGAATGCTGGTGTGGAAAAACAAGCCATACAGGACATTTCTAGGATTCAGGGAAAATCTGACTATCAACTAAGTAGCAGATGATACTAAAGAATTATTGTTGATCCTGGTTGGAGCAAAAGAGAATGAAGAAGACCAAAGACACAAGGGAAAGATGAGTTCAAAGGACTAATGGACAACTACTACAACCTCCACCAGACTGAGCCCAGAAAAACTAGATGGTACCTGGTTACCCCATCGCTGACTGCTCTGGCAGGAATCACAATAGAGGGTCCCAGACAGAGCAGGAGAAAAATGTAGAACAAAATTTAAATTCACACACAAAGAAGGGCCAGGCTAGCTGGTCTAACAGAGACTGGAGAAACCCTGAGAGTATAGCCCCCAGATACCATTTTAAGTCAGTACTGATGTCACTCCTGAGATTCACCCTTCAGACAAAGATTAGGCAGGTCTACAGAGCCAACGATAACACACACAAGGCACGTACACTTGAATCATGTGTATGAGACAAATGGACACAAAAGCTCAAAAGCAAAGACAAGAAGGAAGGGACAAGAAAACTGGACGAATGGCAACAGGGAACCTGAGGCGAAGAAGGGGAGAGTGCTGACACATCGCGAGGCTGACAACCAATGTCAAAACAACTCGAGCATTAACTGCTTAACGAGAAACTAATTTGCTCTGTAAACTTTCACCTAAATCATTAAAAAAAGAAAAAGAAAAGGATTATTGTTGAGGGGAACAGAAGGACTCCTTACTTAGGGGGCACTGAGCTTCTGCTAAAGTTGATGGAAAAATTTGGACATGGGTAATGGTGATGGTTGTACAACATGATGAACGTAATTAATGCCATTGAACTGAACGTATAAAAGACGTTGAAATGGCAAATGTTTTGTTATATATATGTGTATATATATGTTGTTGTTATGAGTTGCCGTCAATTCCGACTCATGGCAACCCCACGTGTACAGATGAGAACTGTGCCGTGGGGTTTTCAAGGCAAGGAAGCAGATCACCAGCCCTGTCTCCTGAGGCGCATCTGGGCGAGTTCAGACAGCCAACCTTTTGGCGAGTAGTCAAGTGCTTAACTGTGTGCTTCACCCAGGGACTTGTTATATATATACTTACCACAATAAGAATAAAAAAACAATTACTGTTAATTTTGTTGGGTGAGATGATATCCCTTGGGCTCTGCAGAAAAATGTTCTTCATTTGCAGAGAGAGATACAGACGAAAGTATTTAGTATGCTTGATGTCTGGAATTTACTTTAAAACATTTCAATACCATAAAAAAGTACATTGAAAGGGAGAAAATGATATTCTGGCAAGACTTAAGTAATATTAAGTTTGAAATATAATTGCAGTAAAATAGTTAAATTACTTTTTTTAAAGACTATCTTGGAAACCAGAAAAGCCATATATAATCAAAAGCAGGCTATTGTCCTGACAGCTTTATGACCAACTCAGGATGAAGAAGAAGCACCTAAGGTGATATATACTTTCAGAGTCATTTTAAGTTCTTGATCTGTGAAACGAAATTTCGGTTCATCAGATGCTATGCCAGAAAACTCTGAATGGGCAAATGCCTCATGTCCAAAGATCTGGCTGCTAAGTATAGGTTATCTGTATGTATTTTGGGTGGAGGAGGGAGTAGAAATATATAACCTTTAGCCATTCTACAAATACTTGAGTGTGTACTAGGTTTGTGTTCTACAACTAAATGAACAGTTAGCGGTTCGAACCCACCCAATGGCCCCACGAAAGAAAGGTCTGGTGATCTGCTTTTGTAAAGATAAAGGCCAAGAACACCTTATGGAGTTCAGTTGTACTCTATAACACGTGGGGTTGCCATGAGTCGGAACTGACTCAATGGCAATGGGCTGTACTGCATAGGAGAAACTCTCCATGGATCTGGGGATATGGCAGAGAATAAAACACAAAATTCCATGGCCATTTGGGGCTCACATTCTATAGGGAAGAAACATTTATGATGTTATACTAGCACACTGGAAGGTACCAAGAGCAATGGAGAAAAGCATGAAAGATACATTGGGTATGCTGGGGTGCACTAGGATGGGTGGCTGGGGAGAATTTTGCAATTTTTAAAGAGGGTAGTCAGGGAAGGATGCCTTGAAAGTGTCATTTTAGCAAAAACTGTGTGTTGTGTCTACCCTCCTTGTCGATCATCTAGACACCGGAGACTAATGTAAAGCCATAGGCCACAAAGGCCTCTAGAAAAGTCACAAGGCAAGAGATTAGTCCAACCCTTCTTTCTTTTGGGGACGCCTTGTGACGGCCCTATTCCTTAGAAAGCAGAGATGTATACTTTTTAGTGATGGAGGCACATCATAAGCACATAAATAAGAAAAACAGTTAACATGCTTGGCTGCTATCCTAGAAACTGGAGATTTGAGTCCACTCAGAGCCACCTTGGGAGAAAGGCCTGGTGCTCTGCTTCCGAAAAATCAGCCATTGAAAACCCTATGGGGCACAGCTCTACTCAGACATACATGGGGTCACCATGAGCTGGGTCGTCTGGACGGCAACTTTGAAAATGGTATTAAAAATCAAACCTTTGCTCTCGAGTCAATTCCGACTCATAGTGACATAGTATTAATAAAGTCTAGTTTTGCTTTTCATAGACGATGTATTCGATGGGGTTGATTCTAGCAGAAACAAATCTATTAAAACCTGTATTTACTAGAAACTATGCCTACTAAGTAAACGCTGGTGGCGTAGTGGTTAACTGCTATGGCTGCTTACCAAAAGGTCAGCAGTTCGAATCCACCAGCCGATCCTTGGAAACTCTATGGGGCAGTTCTGTTCTGTCCTATAGGGTCGCTATGAGTCAGAATTGACTCAGTGGCAACGGGTTTGGTTTGGCTTTTTGATGCCTACTATGGTGCAATGGTTAAGTGCTCATCTACTAACCAAAAGTTGGCGGTTAGAACCCAGCCAGCAGCTCTGCAGAAGAAACACCTGGTGACCTGCTCCCGTAAAGATTACACCTAAGAAAAACCTATGGGGAAGTTCTACTCTGTCACATGGGGTTGCTCTGAGTCAAAAACCAGCTCAATGGCACTCAACAACGACGACGTGCCTAGTAAAGTCCCGAATGCTGACCACAGGCTCAGTCCTGTGGGGATATTCATGTAAACACGTATAAATGGTGTTATAACAGATGTACATACAATAAATCTGAAAAAGTCTGTCAACAGGGTCCTGGAGGGATGGATGGACGAATAACCGGTTGAGGCAGTAGTAGCTGAACTGGGAATGAAGAATGAGTTGAAATCTGGTGAGAAGAAGATGGCAAAAAGGGCACTGAAAAAACAGCAACCAGCACATGTGAGTATAAGAAGTGTCTGCAGGAAGTGCAAATCACTGGGTATGGTTGGAGGATGGGAGTGGGTAGGAATTGGGCAGAAAATCCGCTACGTCTATATTCTTTGAAAGGCTAAGGAGTTTGGATCTATCTACTAGTATTGTCGAGTCTAAGAGAAAAGCTTTAAGCAGAAGAGTGGAAAGATCAGCTGTATTGCAACAAGTGTGAGCAGGCAGCAATATGAAGGACAGGCAGGTGGGGGGCTGAACGGTGGCAGCGGGGGAAGGCTCTCCTGGAGCCTAAGCACAGAGGACAAGGGAAGCGAGGGCCTTGAGGAAGTAACACGACAGAACCGGTAATGACGAAAGGCGTTAGTGAGAGGATAAATCTGATGCTTCGAGATGGAATGACTGTGCGGCTCATGGCCTTATGGATGGTAACAGAGGATAAAGAAGGCGGAATGGGGAGCAGGGAACAGAAGTTAATGGGCTCAGCTTTGATCGTGATGCATCTGACATGCCTGTAAGGCTTTGTTGTAGAGATATCCAGCAAACAGCCGGAAATGAAAGGACTAAAAATTTGGGCCACGGATACACAGATCTGGGAGGCAAAGCTTTTCTATTTCCATTAAGTAAACGGTGCCACATATTTTTGTGGCTGTTGTTTAAAACTGAGCAACTGCCATTCCTGAAAGGCGACAGATAATGGAGCAGATGGTCACTCACACTTTTTGCATCACTAATATGTCCCATTACTATACCATATAAAACTAAAAATCACAATCTAGCGTTCTGAATTCTAATTATGCTGTTCTTCCCTCCTTTCCTTTCTCTGCACAGAGTAATTCAAAACCTCTTCCTAATTCAGAGGTCTACCCGAAAGTTCCCCGAAGGAGGTATCTTCTAAACCACTGGCCAACTGTCAGTCGCGGTGACCCCGTGTGTGTCAGAGTAGGACTGTGCTCGATACGGTTTTCAGTGACTGATTTTTCAGATATAGATGGCCAGATCTTTCTTCAGGGGTGCCTCTGGGTGGACTTGAACCTCCAACCTTTTGGTTAGCAGCCGAGTGTATTAACTGCTGCCTAGTCAAAAACAGTCTACTATGTCTCAAACAATAGTATAAGTCACTCATTCAATAAATATTACTGGAGACCTACTAGGTGGCAGGCATTCTCCTAGATCCAAGGCTCCAAAAGAGAAAAGGCCAAGGTCTCTGCCCTCAGAGAGCTTATAGTCTATTGGTGGAAAGAAAGACAAGAAGCAAGTGAAATATTAAAAAGTGCAATTAGTGTACAGATGGAAATAAATAAGACAGAGAAGCCCTGGTGGCACTCAGCTGCTCACTAAAAGGTTGGTGGTTCAAACTCACCTAGTGGCTCCATAGGAAAAAGGCCTGGTGACCTGCTTCCATAGAGATTACAGCCAGGAAAACCCCACAAAGCAGTTCTGATGTCACATGGGGTCACTTTTTTTTTTAAAAGAATGATCAGGGGACTCCATTCTGGGAGGATGACACCAAAGCTGAAGATTAAAGAAACCCAGCAGGAGTCTGGGGAAAACCATCACAGCCAGTGAGATCTGTCAGTCCTAGGATGGCAAAGAGCTTGGCATGTTGACGTGGGTGATACTGAGTAAGATAGAGAGGCATGGGGTGATGCTGGCGTGGAAGGCAGGAGCTGGGCCAAATGTGTTAATACCTGTAAAGACATCACCATCTTTTGCATCTCAATGTCAGGCTTCATTGCTTTCCCTCTGTAAATGTGGTTTTAAGTGTATTGGAGAGCCAACGAAACATGTTAAATTGGGAAATTCCTAGAGTGTGTGAAAGAGAGAGAGAGAGAAATAATGGAAGCAGGATTAGCAGGATAGAATTGGAGTCCCAGCATGGCGCAAAAGGTTAAATGCTTGACAGCTAGCTGAAAGGGTTGCTTGCGGCTTGAATCCCATCCAGGGATGCCTCGAAAGAAAAGATGGCGATCTCCTTCCAAAAGGTCTCACAGCCTTGAAAACCCTATGGAGCAATTCTACTCTACAACACACAGGGTAGCCAAGAGTTGGAATCAACTCAGCTGCAACTGGTTTGGTTTTTTGGGGTTTCAGACTAGGATTATACTGGAAAAGATGGAGAGAAGTGGATGTATTTGCCCAAGGGACAATGACGAGTCTCATGTTTTTACCTGTAATTCCTAGGAGGGGGCTCAGAACCCTTACTGAGATAGTACAGCCTTGAGATAGCCAAGTAAGAGCTTGTAAGAAAGTAAACCAAGTAAGAAAGTAGGAACTCTCTTTTGGACATGTTAGAATTCAAATGCCTTAGGCACATATCAGGTGGAGGCCAACGATTAAGAAGGCAGATCTAATAGGCTGGCAGTCTGAGGCACTGTCTGGGCTAGAGGAATAAACCTTGGCCTAACTGACTAATGACTGGTATTTCAAGCCGTGGACATGGATTACAGCAGTCAGGAAGAAAGGGCCAGTAAGGAAAATACTACCGTAGTCCAAAAGAGATAACCACGGCCGGGAATTTCACAGACAGGATTTAAAAACAGAACAAACACGTTGATGGTATGCAGGATTTGACAACACGGTGAATTTGTGCAATAGAAGAAATGAAACATAAAAAAATGAACAAACCTCTATCTAAAGTACAGTAATATAAATAAATAAATGAATGAATGAATGAACGAATGGACAAAAAACCTCCAAAGCTTCGTGCAAAGAATTTATAAGAAAGACAGACTGGACCGGACACTGACAGACCAAAAAAAAAAAAAAAAATTAAACCCATTGCCTTTGAGTCTATTCTGACTCACAGCGACCTATAGCACAGAGTAGAACTGCCACATAGGGTTTCCAAGGCTGTGATCTTCTCCGAAGCTGACTGCCACAACTTTCTACTGTGGAGGAGCTGGTGGATTCAAACCGCTGACCATTCTCATGGTAGCGAAGCACTTAACCACTGTGCCAGACAGTGACAGACAAGTTCCATAAAAATAAAAGCGGGGGGGGGGGCTCTGAGAAATGGCAAAGATAATGTATTTTAAAGGCTTATTAACCTTAAGCCAAAAAAAAAAAAACAAAAAAACCATTGCCGTTGAGTCAATTCCAACTCATAGTGATCCGACAGGACAGAGTAGAACTGCTCCATAGGGTTTCCAAGGAGCGGCTCGTGGATTCTAACTACCGACCTTTTGATTGGCAGCCTGAGCTCTTAACTACCGCGCCACCAGAGCTCTTTATTAACCTCACGGTGCTCTATATGGAAATGTACAGCCCAGGAATGTTTGGATTCCTGAGCTCAGAAAGCATCTGGACCTAGTTCTACTGATACCCTGATTATACTGATAAAAAGTGGTTACAAGGAAAATCACTACCCTATTTGCTGTCAACTGTGTCCTCTCTCACACCAATGATGAAGCAAAAGCATCGTTCAGTTCTGTTAAGAGTCATGACCAAAGATCACAGATGCTCTAAATATAGTATTTGAGTCAGAGATGGGACATACACAACTGACTTACCTCTCTGCACGTTGGGAAAAAACAGTCCCAAAAGGAACAAGTCAAAATAGCTGTCTTGTTATGAAATGGCCCATGTGTAAGTGTTGCTAAGGGTGTTTCAACACCAATAGTGAATTTACATACAGGGACCCAGGGATGCTGTGAAAATGTTGTCTCAGCAGCCTGTTCCTCTGTGGTTAGTTCTACCATCATTAAATTACTTTAAACAGAAAGTTACTATCCTGTGACTACCTTGTAAACATATTTCCTTAAAACCAAAGTGTTTCATTACCACTTCTGACATGGGTATGCTTCTCTGGCTCCAATTTTCCAGTAATAGTAACTATACAATTCTCCCGAGAACCACTAACTGATTAACATCCAAAGAACGTACAATGGAAAAAAATGAACAGCATATTCCAGGAGGTAAAAGATTAAAACTTTGATATATCATCCCTTATTTATTTATTAGTAATTAGTCTATGATATAATAATTCTTCCAAAGCCATTCTAAAATATAACTGAAGTATGAAATTGAAGGTCTGCAATACAGTAGCTGTGGACAGTGGCGATTCAGTGGTAGAATTCTCGACTTCCATGCAGTAGACCGGGGGTTGACTTCTGGCCAAGGCACCGCATTCGAAGCCATCACCCATCTGTCGCTGGAGGCTTGTGTGTTGCAATGAAGCTGAACAGGTTTCACCAAAGCTTCCAGACTAAGAAAGACTAGGAAGAAAGGTCTGCTGATTTGTTTCTGAAAAATCAGCCAATGAGCACCCTATGGATCACATGGTCTGATCTCATTGTACGTGGAGTCACCAAGGGATGGCGGCCGACTCGATGGCATCTAACAACACCAAGTATTATTAGATAAAAGCAGATTTTTCTGCTATTTGAGTACCTACTGAATTTTTATTTAAAATGTCTGAAAACAACCCAAATTGATTCCATATAATTGTGAAACTCATTTTCAACTCAAGGGAAATCATGTTTCCTAATACATATACATATATATTTTTTCTTATCTAAAATAAAAGGACTCCTATGTATTTAAATTCATAAAATAAGAATATCATTAGTTGTTTACTACCAAAATCTATTTTAATAATGTTCACAGCCTCATATAAGACAGAAAGTGCTTAAGAAGTCATTATCTATTATTACTGATTATAATAATTATAAAGCCTACAATACTTTTAAAAGACCTAATTAAAAGGGAACATGTTATTATAGCCACAATTTTCAACCAGAGCTGGGAGATTAGTCATTGAGCCCTGAAGAGAGCTTTTATATTTGACAGTGTGAGACACTGGGTGGGGAAGTCGTGTGACTTAGAAAACACAATAGCCCACATCCACTTTACAATTCCAACAGATGCACTGAAAACGAATTATAAAAGTCCACTGGGCGTTTTCAACACGCTCCCACATCTATTATTTAACTCAGTTCTGAAAGCAAATACTGTGATATAAGTTATTGCAATTTTCCCCCTTTTTAGAGTGAAGGAATGGGCTCAAGGTTATACTCAGTTCAAAGCCTATTTTAAATCACTGAAGACATTTTGAAGCATAGAACATCTTATTCACTAACAAGTCTTTTCTTTTCCTAAACTGCTCTTTACAGACTTGGAATGCTTGGATCCATTTGTTAGGTTTGATTTCCATCTCCTCACAACCTGTATTTTTAGATCGATGGGTTCATTCACATTAAATCACCATAAATCCAATACGGCCCTGTTCCTCTTTTGGATGATGCTCTCTTTTCCAGTTTGGTATCTAAGCTGTGTTAACATTCTCAGTACCCAACAGCATCAATCGCATGACTGCTGGTATTAAAGGAACTGACATAGAGGAAGGAGTAGTAAGTACCTTCTACAGAGTTGGGCCAGAACAGTAACAGGTCGTCCAATCACACAACCCTTCACTTCGAACTGGAAATAAGGTTGCTAAGCAGAAAACATTGGGAGACCAAATCCAACCAACGGTAGACAGTGGTCTCAAACGTAAAAGAAAATTTCAATAATGTACTTCCAGTTATGGTAGATTAGATTCAGACTCATGGTGATCCTGTCTTTGTCAGAGTAGAACTCTGCTCCATAGGGTTTTCAATGGCTGATTTTTGGAAGTAGATTGCCAGGCCTTTCTTCTGAGATACTTCTGGGTGGACTCGAACCACCAGCTTCTTGGTTAGCAGCCTATTAACTGGTTGTGCCACCCAGGGACTCAACTGTATACTACAAGGGGATATTTATGATATCAAATTATTTATATTACTTGAATTACTGTGCCTCTAAATAAAATAGTGCCATCCTAGTAACACATTTTCAAATAACTTCAAATACCTTCTGTATTATACTTTTGAATATCCTTGGACAAATGTTTTCTAAAATGATACTTTATTAAAATAATTTAGTCAATTCACAGCATTGATAGCCTTTTACGTATTTCACATTCAGTTCCTTTATAATTATTTATATGATACAATGTGTTTAGTAGAACATGCAACATAAATTAAAGCTATAGACATCCATCTGTTGCATCTTCAAATGTCTCTAGATAACAACCTGATAACATACCAGATCTGTGTGATCCCTGCTTAATTATTTTTAAAATTCATGATAAATGAATACCAAAAAAAAAAAACAAAAAAACCCACTGCTGTCAAGTCGATTCCAACTCATAGTGACCCTGCAGGACAGGGCAGAACTGCTCCAAATGGTTTCTAAGGAGTGGCTGTGTGGATTCGAACTGCCAACGTTTTTGGTTATCAGCCAATATCTTAACCACTGCACCACCAGGGCTCTGATAAATGGATACAGAACAATAAAAAATACAGCTGAAGGAGTTACTAGTGTTAAAGATTATAAAAAGAACATACAAACATTTATAATTACAAGTCACACTTCAGCTACTTTCAAAAACATGTATGAAGACGCTATTAAACAGTATGGTCCTAGTTTATATATAAAATTAAGAAATTAGGGAGACAGGTCAGGACAACAACATTTGCATATCTCCTCCAGTAACACTATTGATTAAAAATGGCCATGAAATCTAACGATGCAGTACAAACCGTTAATGCACTCGGCTGCTAACCAAAAGGTCAGAGGTTTGAGTCTACCCACAGGCTCAGAAGAAAGGCCTGGTGTTCTGCTTTTGAAAGGTCACAGCCATTGAAAACCCTATGGAGTGCAGTTCTACTCTGCAACACATGGGGTCACCATGAGTTGGAATCGACTTGATGGCAACTGGTTTGCCCTCCCTCCCCCCACCTTGGGCATAACATGCTGACATGGGGCTCGTGATGCCAAAGCAAAAATAAAAAAGAAACTTGGGGGCCACCTTTACATGTGGCAAAAACTCACTGCTGTCAAGTCGATTCTGACTCATAGCGACCCTATAGGACAGAGGAGAACTGCCCCCCAGAGTTTCCGAGGAGCGCCTGGTGGATTCCAACTGCCGACCTTTCGGTTAGCAGCCATAGCTCTTAACCACTACGACCCTAAGGTTTTCTTACATTTGGTAAGAGTTATCAAAAATGTGAATTCTATGTAAGCTCGGGGTTTTACACTGAAGACAACAACATTCAGACGTTGGTTTCAACATTTTCAGGACACTACTAGCCTAAAACCACAAAAACCACTCGTTGCTGTTCAGTAGATTGCAACTCATTAGCGACCCTATGGGATGGAGTAGAACAGCCCCATAGGGTTTCCAAGGAGCAGCTGGTGGATTCAAACTGCTGACCTGTTGGTTAGCAGTCGAATTCCTAACCACTGTACCACCAGGGCTCCAATTAAAATCATAGGGATCTGTATTTTCTACTATCCTATAAGTCAGGAAATTTGGAGAGTGTAATTAACAGACATCAGGGGAAAAAATGACAGATTTTCCATGCTTCAGTGGCTTAAAATCCTTAGCAATGAAAGATGCAGTTTTCCCCACAGCTCTTACAAATGAACTGTTCTTCAGTATTCTGCATTCAGGGAGATCCTGTTACTGCGGCGGCGGCTTGTCCCATTAGGTCTCAGTAAGCAGGAAGCTCTGCCAGATGTAGCTCAGATGGCGGCCACCCAACCCTGCACTTCAAAGGTATCCCGTTGTTCGGCCATCACCTGCTTGGAAGCCAAAACAAACCCCACTGGTTTGGCCACACATCTGTAACCTGGTTAAAGCTATTAAAAGTGTTTTGTTTTTCTTCTTGATGTGCATGTGGTCCAAATTTATTAAATACAGAAATTCAGCATTTTAATAAGACCTCAGGGCTGGCAGCCAGTACCTCCAAGAGAAAATGCAAGCTTCTGCTATTCTCCTAGTCATCATTTTCCAATCAGATCCGTTCTTTCAGTAAAAAGTCACTGATGCAGTTATAGCCTCAAACCAAATTCGAAGCTGCCAACCCAGTATTACGACAGTTGCTTCTCAAAACCATAAACTGCTTCATCAAATCCATTCTTGCTCAACTCATCCACTGGCACAGATTTGAGGCTTTAGTTTTATCTTTCATATGATTCTCTTTGTGATATTCTATAGTTGCCAAGGTTTTTTTTTTTTTAACCCCTTGAGCATTTAATACTGCTTTCTTAAAATGCAAGGCAGACAAGTAGCTGAAAGATTATATATTCAAAGAATTTTAACTCCAAAGAATTAAATAAGAAGATAGATAATCAACTAAAGCCTCTCTCTTTCTCTTCTCTCATTCAGTTTTAAAGACAGAGAAAAGTGCTGGCCCACTCATGGACAGACATACTCACAACAGCCTGAGGTGAGGTGAGGCTATGAATATTTCCACCTCGAGGCTAACTGGAGGACAATATGGGCATAGCTTACTACATGACTGACTGCTATGTGTTCCCAAACTACACACAATGTATTTGTGAAATGTATCTTCTATACTACCATCTGGTTATTATTTTCTGAGAAAAGTTCTCAAAGCACAGAGACTGTGATTAAGTTGGCTTTCAAGTATACCCAGCACTGTGTCAAGGAGCCCTGGTTATACAACAGTCAAGTGTCCAGCTGCTAACCAAAAGGTTGGTGGTTTGAACCTCCCCAACAGTTCCACAGGAGAAAAACCCCGCAATCAACTTCCATAAAGAATACAGCCTAGAAAACCCTATGGGGGCAGTTCTGCTCTGTCACATGGGGTTGCTATGAATCGGAATCTACTTGACAGCACCCAAATGCAACAACAGCACTGTGTCAGCCACAAAGTGAGCTTTAACAAGAGCTTTTTATGCAGAATGCAATGATGATCATGATCAAGGTTTCATTCCTTATATTCATGTCAGCTTGTACAGGTCTTGCCTCAAGTTTCTGGTACATGACAGTCCCAGTGAACTTAGGGGGTCAAACAGAGGTGAGCCCTAACTAGTATACTTGGAGGGCTTGACAACTGGATAAAAAAAAAAAATGTCATAACCATTCCCGTGTGTAGGGTGTGAAAATGTTCCCAGTATTGTTGGTTCTGTCAACTTATCAATGTACCACAAGTTTATACAGGACAGGCAGAGCAAGACACTGAAACCATCTTCCTGCCATTCACATCAGAACTCAATCAACAGCTTCAAAACGAAACCTGCGGACGTGAAGGTCCTCAATTCAGAGTAAGCTTAACCTTACCATGTTTTACGTTTTGGCGTGTCATCTTGGACTGGGAGGGGGCATTGGTGGTTCAGTGGTAGAAGTCTCACCGTCCTGGAGGGAGACCCTAGTTGTATTCCCGGCCAACGGACCTCATGTGCTGCCACCACCCATCTATTAGTGGAGGCTTGTGTGTTGCTATGGTGCTGAACAGATTACAGCGGAGCTTCCAGACTAAGACAAATTAGGAAGAAAGGCCTAGAGATATACTTCTAAAAATCAGCCAGTGAAAACCCTACAGGTCACAACAGTTGGACCCCCAACCGATCATGGGGATGGTATGGGACCCGGCAGTGTTTCATTCTGTTGTGCATGAGGTCACAATGACTCAGTAACTAACAACTACAACAACCTTGCTATGGGGTTATTGGGTGACCAGTTCCCTCTCCAAGTAGTGTTAACCTGATGGTCCCATGAGCTTCATTAACCTCATCTCTACCTGACTTTATCTGAATAGTGGTCAATTTACCTTAAACAGCAATCACAACATAAAAATGGGCTAGCTATTGATCAAAGGGACATGTAAGCTTTATGAATATCCCCCCACGTTTATAAGCAATCCTTTTTCTACAAACAAAGGTATACCCACCGCTGGTGAGTCGATTCTGACTCATAGTGACCCTATAGGACAGAGTAGAACTGCCCCACAGGGTTTCCAACGAGCGGCTGTTGGATTCGAAATGCCACCCTTTTGGTTAGCAGCCGAGCTCTTAACCACCGCACCACTAAGGCTCCTACAACAAAGGCATAGGAATATAAATAGGATGCCTCTCTTTTCTTTTTAAGAGAATTCTACTGAATTCACTTCTGTGACATAGAAGTGGAGACTATAAAAACTCTACCCCTGTACCACTTCCACCATCAAATAAATAAATAAAAAGCAAGAACTATAGCACGGTAGCTCCAGGAATTCCAGGTCAAGTGTAATAAGACAGCTCTCTGCAGACTCTGGCCTTTTTCTAGATGTGTGTCACGTTACACTTTTTTTTCACATTTCATATTTCCCATTTGTATTAAACTGATATAAAGTTTAGGTCTCCACCTGCCCTCCTGCCCTCAAGAGGGCTCATAAATAGGGTGGATTAATCAAGATGGAATCAACACATAACGTGTCAGTAAAAGTCAAGCATGTTCATCTTCTCTCATGTGGATATGAATCGTTCATTCCAATTTCCTGATTTAAAAATTTTTGGATCAAAGATGAAGTAATCATTTTTTTAGAGGTCTGATTTGCATGTGGGCCCTCTGGTGGAATGGAAGGAAAGTAATTAAATGAGAAAAGTATACATTATTAATTGCATTCCATTAACGTAGAATTAATTAATGTAATGAGCACCTGAAGAAAGCTTCTGTTGAATTTTTTCACCTGAAATACCTTTAATACGTGCTTAGTACAAGAATAAAATTTAAAATCCTCAAGTACAGATAGATCAGCGTACTTACCCCTGATTTTGGAAAAGCCCAAAGACAGCTTATAAAATCATTCTACAAATAATTAATAGACACTAAGAAGCTGTAAACATGAAGCAAGTTAACATTCATAACATGCTGAGAATAGAGCTGTGCACACAGCAAGGCTTTATAACATTATCTAGCACTGACACGGGATATAAAAGGGCACACAGGACCCAGTCCTTAACTTCATGAAACACTCTAGAACACTCTGAAAGGTTGGGATAGTAGGATGGGCTACTTTATTAATAACAATATGTCATCTAGTGCTGGTAAGTACTCAGTGACAAAAGAAATTTATTTACTCCTGACCCCGCTGTTGTTGTTGGGTGTCGTTGAGTCGATTCCAACTCACAACAACCCCACGCGACAGAGTAGAACTGCCCCATAGGAGTTTCTTGGCTGGAATCTTTACAGGAGCAGATCGTCAGGTCTTTCTCCCATGGAGCTGCTGGGTGGGTTCAAACCACAAGCCTTTTGATAACAGCTGGGCACTTAACCATTGCGCCGCCATTGCTCCTCGGACTCACTGCAAAAGGGCATGCATCTTAAAAAATAAATTTTTAGTGACGTCAAAAACCCATATCTTATAACCTTATGATTCTACTTTTGGAAATCTACATTCCAGCAACCATTATAACCATTATATTATACAGAAGGAAAATCTACAGTTCCCAGGGAATTCAAAAGTATGTCAGCTATAACATTCAAAAAAAGAAAGCAAGACAAATGCCTGACTGGTGGCATGGATACACAAACTTTGATGCCGTAATATCCATAAAGAAAAGGGAAAAACAAACAGGTGCCTTAGAGCCAGTTCTGACTTCCGGAGACTCCATGTGTGTTACAGCAGAAATGTGCTCCACAGGGTTTTCAGTGGCTGACTTTTCAGAAGCAGACTAGCAGGCCTTTCTTCTCAGCCACCTCTGGGTGACTTGAACCTCTAACCTTTTGGTTGGTAGCTGAGCGTGTTAACTATTTGCACCACCCATGAACTCCGTAATATACATAATTAAAGGGATAAATACAAAGACTATAATGGGGAAATGGAGCCCTGGTGGGGCAGTGCTTATGCGCCTGGCTGCTAAAAAAAAAGAGGGGGGGGGCGGCAGTTTACATCCACCAGCCGCTTCTTGGAAACCCTATGGGGCAGTTCTACTCTGTCTTATAGTGTAGGGTTGCTATGAGTCAGAATCAACTCAACGGCAACTGGTTTGATTTTTGGTTTTATAATGGGGAGATACATATGACAACAGTTGTTTAAAAAATGCAAATTTTATATTTTAACTACAACTAAATAAAACTATATAACCCGTTGCCACAGAGTAGAACTGTCCCATAGAGTTTCCAAGGAGCGCCTGGTGGATCTGAACTGCTGATCTTTTGATTAGCAGCCATAGATCTTAACCACTATGCCATCAGGGTTTCCATAAAACTACATACAAATGAAAAAGATTTAAAAAAAAAAAAGAAATACAATTTATAGTAAGGTCAAAGTATATCCCCAGACCCAAAACCTTCTGAAAAATTATCATACTTGAAACCTATTTCTAATTATGTAATGCAAAAAAATATTTTTCAGTATAGTCTTGACATCATGATTAGAATTAGTGAGGTAATTAGATGCAAATAAGAAGCCTTAATCATCCACTGAGTTTGAGCACCTTTTGATGATGGCATTTTAGCTATGGGTGCAGGCATGTTTGGAAGGTTTGCTTCATCTCAGACCCTGCCATTTCAGCAAGAGCTACATTCAAGAGGCATACCCTGCGGGTCTTTACGGTCCTGTCCATAGAAGATCAACACTGTGGATGGAAGGTTTATTTTCAAGTATAATTTCCCTAGCTTTCCAGTGCTGAACGAAACTCTAAACCAGGGTCTCAACCTAGGCACTATTGACATTTCCCGATTGCGGGGGCTGCCTTGCACATTGCAGGGTGTTTATTAACATCCCTGGCCTCTACCACCAAATGTCATCAGCATACCCCCAACCCCCAGTGTGACAACAAAAAACGTCTATGGAAATTTCCAAAGGCCCCTTGGGTGGTGTCATGGATTGAATTTTGTGTCCCCCCAAAATGTGTATCAATTTGGCTAGGCTGTGATTCCCAGTATGCTGTGATTGTCCACCATTTTGTCACCTGATACGATTTTCCTATGTATTGTAAATCCTATCTCTGTAATGTTAATGAGGCAGGCTCAGTGGCGGTTATGTTTACGAGCCAGGACTCAGTCTACAAAATTACATTATGTCTTAAGCCAATCTCATCTGAGGTATAAAAGAGATGGCAGCAGAGAGACATGGCGGTCTCATATGACAAAGAATGTAGAGCCAGGAGCGTGCATCCTTTGGACTTGGGCTTCCTGAGCTGAGAAGCTCCTCGACCAGGGAAAGATTGATGACAAGGACCTTCCTCCAGAGCCGACAGCGAAAGAAAGCCTTCCCCTGGAACTGACGCCCTGAATTTGGACTTCTAGTCTACTCGACTGGGGGAGAATAAACTTGTTTGTTCAAGCTGTCCACTAGGTGACTAAGTGACAAAATTATCCCTGGTTGAGAACCACTGTCTAACCTGATGTTCACCTACTAATTTTTACAATCGCAGAATGTCAACAGTTAATGGAGTTTAGCTAGTCTCATGACTATGCAACTCTCCTGAAATTTTAGCTTTCTAAAATGAATTTTTATCCAAAAGCCTATTTTGGCATGAATCCTATCTTCATTTGTAACTGCAATTTTATTTTATTTTAACTTTGAAGTAATGCAAAGATATTAAAGCAGTAATTACTGGAAAGGTGTTAAGAAATTATTATAAATATTCCTGAATTCGGACTGCCACCCCTGCTACAATATTTCTAGTTTTAAAAGACCAATTAGATTTGATTACATATGTTAACCCTTAGTTACCATGACCATGTCTGTGTCTGTATTTGATGTGAATGCCAATTCAATTCAACACAAATAACCTAACTTGTAGAAAACTGGGCTAAGTATTTTATGTAAAAAGTGCCACTGGTTTCTTAATAAATTTAACAAGGATAGTAAGTAGGATAAATGGTTAATCCTCAGAATACCAACTTTACCTTTTGAGTTTCTATTTGAGCAGTTCTAACCATGTGTAAGAATTGGTATTTCTGACTTTTACTTTCTCAGATAAATTTTATTTGGGTGGAATAAAATTCATTCTTCATTGCAATTAGCATGAGGCCACTGGAACTTTTATACATCTAAGATAGATTGTGGGTCTTAAGTTCTTATTTGCCCTTTATTTTCCTATTTTGTCATCCCAAGGATTCTTTTATCATCACTCAGCAATTATTTCCAACTGTGTAAATAAGACAAAATAGTAAAAGAAAATAAAAAAGTGATGCAATCGCCTAGAAGGTTGGTGCAATAGGGAATTACCACACCATCCTGTTTTATTACTGTGTTCCCAAAGTATTGCATCATTTTTCAAGAGGTATAAAGGAAGTCTGGAGACGTTCATTGAATACTGTGGAAATTTTTTTGATTTTCCACATATATGGGCAAATAGAAGAAAACTGGTGGAAATATTTTGCAATTACTAGACAAATCAGACACCATCACACAAGTGAAATCTTAGACCATGAGTCTTCAGATGATGATATCCTAAGAATTTTCTCAGACTCAAGAGTTGACAAGTGAGCCAGGAATTTCTAAAAACAAAAGGGAAATAGAATATTTTCATCCAATTAGTCTTTCAACAGGAAGAGCTGCATCACTCAATGTTTTATGACAAAAACCGGAAACACCCATTTTGCTAAGAAGGCACTGGGTGGTATTCTTTCACAGTGTATAATGCTTGTGCAATAAAATGCATTGGATACGATTAGAAAGTGAACAAACGCTAAAGGCAGGAGTGTATATCAAGGTTATTAGAAGGAAAGAGATGATACAGAAATGAAAAAATCATTCCTGTTGATGTTCACAAAATCTAAACTTGAAAATACTTTGCAATTTTGTAGAAAAGGTGGCTATCCTCTCATCACCAAAATTGTTGGCTGACAATGTTTTAGTAATTAAGTGAAACTGCAAGTACAAGAAAAAGGCCCCAGAGTGATAAGCTACAACCCAAGAGAGTTGTGTTTAAAATCTGGAATTAGTTCATGAATGAAAGATGATTAGTAGCTAGTTGCATTCAAAGAATGTTACCCATTTTGAGAATCTTTACCTTTAAAACCAGGAAAGTATGGAATAAAATTTTTTTAGGTTCACTAAATTCTCATTAAAATTAAAATGTTAATAACTACTTAAAATTTCTAATAGTTATTTACCACTATCACTTTAGTCTTACTTCTGTAAATTTTTTGCAAAATAATTTAGAAACATAAAACAATAACAAATAAGTTCACTGTGTCCAACGATGGTCAATGGTCCTGGGCTGGTTTTCCTGGTATACCAGTTGCCATCAAGTCCACTCTGATTCATGGCAACCCCACAGATGTCAGAGTAGAACTGCGCTACACAGGGTTTTTCAAAGGTTAATTTTTAAAAAAAAAAAATCCCGAGGTTTTTTTCTGAGGTGTCTCTGGGTGGACTTGAACCCTTTGGTTAGCAGCTGAGTGCATTAACTGTACCACCCAGGGATAGTGAGGGGTACAGTGACCTCTTGCAGTATCTGTCAATCTACCAATCTTCAAAACCTATTCAGCTGACTGGGCTCAGTGAATGTTGTAAGGTATTGTACAAAATACACACATGCACACACCCCTAGAAGAAACCTTCATCAACTCAAGAAAAGAAAACTCTCCTGAGCTATACAACATAATCTTGAAGAAGGTATGGTAAGATACAGTCAAAATCAGTCACTCCTCTGAATCCATCTTACACAGATTTTGTGGGTTTTTTGAAAATTACTATTACTTTTAAAAGCAAAAAAAAAAAAAAAATCGGATCCGGGGCCAAGATGGCGGATTAGGTGGACACTACCGCGGATTCCTCTTGCAACAAAGACTCGGAAAAACAAGGGAATCGATCACATACATAACAATCTACGAACTCTGAACAACAAGTAACAGATTTAGAGACGGAAAACAAACAAACATGGGCAGACAGCGACTGTTTTCAGAACTAGGAGCCAGCGCACCAGGCAGGTGACCTTCGGAGCTCGATCTGGGGCAGAGCCCAGGGGGGCAGACGGCACAGAAAGGGGGCCCACCCCTTCCCCCCCGAACCCATCCCGGGAGGAAGTCTAGCACGTTGGCGCGGGCGGCGTAGGGGCGCAGCCGGAGGGAGAAGCACCCGGGAGGCAGTGACTGATCTGGGAGTGGGGAGAACAGCGTCCCAGCTGGGGTGCCGTCCCGCCGGGAGTTAGGCGAGAAGCCGACGGGGCGCGAGCGGGGGGGGGGGGGTCAACTATATTTCCCTAAAGTGACCCCAGGGCGGGGCCCACACGTTCGTGCGGGAGGACGCACACCCAGTCCGCGTGTGTGGCGCGGCACACCAGAGGGAGAAATACCCGGAAGTGTCTGGTCTCAGAGCAGGGAAAGCAGCATCCCAGACGGGGAGCCATTCCGCTGGGATCTGGGCGCGCGTGCACGCGGACGGGGCATGAGCGCGGGGTCCATTTTTATTATCCTGAATTGACCCAGGGGGCGGGACCACCTGGTCGTGCGAGTGACGCCCTCACAGTTTGCACGAGAGGTGTGGCACACCGGAAGGAGAAGTCCCCGGGAGGAAGTGATTGGTCCCGAAGCGCAGAAAGTAGCGTCCCAGACGGGGTGCCGTCCTGCCGGGACTTGGGCACGCACACGAGCGGGGCGTGAGCGCGGAGTCCATTTTTATTGCCCTGAATTGACCCAGGGGGCGGGCCCACCTGGCCGTGCAGGTGACGCCAACCCATTTCGTGCGAGAGGTGTGGCGCTCCGGAAGGAGAAGTCCCCGGGAGGAAGTGACTGGTTCCGGAACGGGGAAAGCAGCGTCTCAACCCGGAAGTCTTCCCGCTGGGATTTGGGCGCGCGCACAGGCAGGGCGTGACCGCGGGACCCAATTATAATCGCCTGAATAGACCCTGGGGGCGGGCCCACCCGTTCGTGTGGGAAACGCCCACCCAGTGCCCACGAGCGGTGCCGCGCACCGGAGGAAGTCCCCAGGAGGAAGTGACTGGTTTCCGAGCACGGAAAGCTGTGTCCTAGCCAGGGACCCGTCCAGCCCGGATTTTGGCGAACGGGGGCAGAGCATGAACGTGGTGTTCAGCTCTATATTCTGTGGTGCTACACTCCTAGCTCTCAGATCCCTCCCCCACCCTCCCCAGGCGACCCCAGTAACATCCGAATACCCGGAGCCAGAGAGAGAATTCAGATAGGGATCTGACTGCATTTTTTTTTAGCTGACTACTTGGAAAATCTAGTTTCCCAGTGATGGCTCGGAGACAGCAGTCCATATCAAACCACATAAAGAAACAGACCATGACAGCTTCTCAAACCCCCCAAACAAAAGAATCAAAATCTTTCCCAAATGAAGATACAATCCTGGAATTATCAGATACAGAATATAAAAAACTAATTTACAGAATGCTTAAAGATATCACAAATGAAATTAGGATAAATGCAGAAAAAGCCAAGGAACACACTGATAAAACTGTTGAAGAACTCAAAAAGATTATTCAAGAACATAGTGGAAAAATTAACAAGTTGCAAGAATCCATAGAGAGACAGCATGTAGAAATCCAAAAGATTAACAATAAAATTACAGAATTTGACAACGCAATAGAAAGTCAGAGGAGCAGACTCGAGCAATTAGAATGTAGACTGGGACTTCTGGAGGACCAGGGAAACAACACCAACATAGCTGAAAAAAAATCAGATAAAAGAATTAAAAAAAATGAAGAAACCCTAAGAATCATGTGGGACTCTATCAAGAAGGATAACTTGCGAGTGATTGGAGTCCCAGAACAGGGAGGGGGGACAGAAAACACAGAGAAAATAGTTGAAGAACTCCTGACACAAAACTTCCCTGACATCATGAAAGACGAAAGGATATCTATCCAAGATGCTCATCGAACCCCATTTAAGATTGATCCAAAAAGAAAAACACCAAGACATATCATCATCAAACTTGCCAAAACCAAAGACAAACAGAAAATTTTAAAAGCAGCCAGGGAGAAAAGAAAGGTCTCCTTCAAGGGAGAATCAATAAGAATAAGTTCAGACTACTCAGCAGAAACCATGCAGGCAAGAAGGGAATGGGACGACATATACAGAGCACTAAACGAGAAAAACTGCCAACCAAGGATCATATATCCAGCAAAACTCTCTCTGAAATATGAAGGAGAAATTAAGATATTTACAGATAAACACAAGTTTAGAGAATTTGCAAAAACTAAACCAAGACTGCAAGAAATGCTAAAGGAGATTGTTTGGCCGGATGACCAATAATATCAGGTACCAGCACAATACAAGGTCACAAAACAGAACGTCCTGATATCAACGCAACTCAAACAGGGAAAGCACAAAAACAAACAAATTAAGACTAATTCTAAAAAATAAATAAATAAACAAAATAATACACACAACAGGAAATCATGGAAATCAATAGATAAACGATCAAAATAATCAAAAAGAGGGACTAAATATAGGAGGCATTGAACTGCCAGATGGAGAGTGATACAAGGCCAAATAGAAGGATACAAGTTAGGTTTTTACTTAGAAAAATAGGGGTAAATAAAAAGGTAACCACAAAAAGGAATATCAATTCCATAACTCAAGAAAAAAGCCAAGAAAAACGTAACCACTCAATAAACACAAAGTTAAACATTATGAAAATGAGGATCTCACAAGCTACTAAGAAAAACGTCTCAGCACAAAAAAGCATGTGGAAAAATGAAATGGCCAACAATACACATGAAAAGGCATCAAAATGACAGCACTAAAAACTTACTTATCTATAATTACGCTGAATGTAAATGGACTAAATGCACCAATAAAGAGACAGAGAGTCACGGACTGGATAAAAAAACACGATCCATCTATATGCTGCCTACAAGAGACACACCTTAGACTTAGAGACACAAACTAAAACTCAAAGGATGGAAAAAAATATATCAAGCAAACAATAAGCAAAAAAGAAGAGGAGTAGCAATATTAATTTCTGACAAAATAGACTTTAGACTTAAATCCGCCACAAAGGATAAAGAAGGACGCTATATAATGATAAAAGGGACAATTGATCAGGAAGACATAACCATATTAAATATTTACGCACCTAATGACAGGGCTGCAAGATACACAAATCAAATTTTAACAGAATTGAAAAGTGAGATAGACACCTCCACATATATAGTAGGAGACTTCAACACACCACTTTCGGAGAAGGACAGGACATCCAGTAAGAAGCTCAATAGAGACACGGAAGACCTACTTACAACAATCAACCAACTTGACCTCATTGACTTATACAGAACTCTCCACCCAACTGCTGCAAAATATACTTTTTTTTCTAGCGCACATGGAACATTCTCTAGAATAGACCACATATTAGGGCATAAAACAAATCTTTCCAGAATCCAAAACATCGAAATATTACAAAGCATCGTCTCAGACCACAAGGCAATGAAGCCAGAAATCAATAACAGAAAAACTAGGGAAAAGAAATCAAATACTTGGAAAATGAACAATACCCTCCTGAAAAAAGACTGGGTTATAGAAGACATCAAGGAGGGAATAAGGAAATTCTTAGAAAGCAACGAGAATGAAAATACTTCCTATCAAAACCTCTGGGACACAGCAAAAGCAGTGCTCAGAGGCCAATTTATATCGATAAATGCACACATACAAAAAGAAGAAAGAGCCAAAATCAGAGAACTGTCCCTACAACTTGAACAAATAGAAAGTGAGCAACAAAAGAATCCATCAGGCACCCGAAGAAAACAAATAATAAAAATTAGAGCTGAACTAAATGAATTAGAGAACAGAAAAACAATCGAAAGAATTAACAAAGCCAAAAGCTGGTTCTTTGAAAAAATTAACAAAATTGATAAACCATTGGCTAGACTGACTAAAGAAAAACAGGAAAGGAAACTAATAACCCGAATAAGAAACGAGAAGGACCACATCACAACAGAACCAAATGAAATCAAAAGAATCATATCAGATTACTACATAAAATTGTACTCTAACAAATTTGAAAACCTAGAAGAAATGGATAAATTCTTGGAACAATACTACTTACCTAAACTAACACATCCAGAAGTAGAACAACTAAATAGACCCATAACAAAAAAAGAGATTGAAACGGTAATCAAAAAACTCCCAACAAAAAAAAGTCCTGGCCCAGATGGCTTCACTGCAGAGTTCTACCAAACCTTCAGAGAAGACTTAACACCATTACTATTGAAGGTATTTCAAAGCATAGAAAAAGACGGAATACTACCCAACTCATTCTATGAAGCTACCATCTCCCTGATACCAAAACCAGGTAAAGACATTACAAAAAAAGAAAATTTTAGACCTATATCCCTCATGAACATAGATGCAAAAATCCTTAACAAAATTCTAGCCAATAGAATCCAACAACACATCAAAAAAATAATACACCCTGATCAAGTGGGATTTATACCAGGTATGCAAGGCTGGTTTAATATCAGAAAAACCATTAATGTAATCCAACACATAAATAAAACAAAAGATAAAAACCACATGATCCTATCAATAGATGCAGAAAAGGCATTTGACAAAGTTCAACACCCATTTATGATAAAAACTCTAACCAAAATAGGAATTGAAGGAAAATTCCTCAACATAATAAAGGGCATATATGCAAAGCCAACGGCCAATATCACTCTAAATGGAGAGAACCTGAAAGCATTTCCCTTGAGAACGGGAACCAGACAAGGATGCCCTTTATCACCGCTCTTATTCAACATCGTACTTGAAGTCCTAGCCAGGGCAATTAGGCTAGACAAAGAAATAAAGGGTATCCAGATTGGTAAGGAGGAAGTAAAGCTATCACTATTTGCAGATGACATGATCGTATACATGGAAAACCCTAAGAAATCCTCCAGAAAACTACTGAAACTAATAGAAGAGTTTGGAAGAGTCTCAGGATATAAAATAAACATACAAAAATCACTTGGATTCCTCTACATCAACAAAAAGAACACCGAAGAGGAAATAACCAAATCAATACCATTCACAGTAGCCCCCAAGAAGATAAAATACTTAGGAATAAATCTTACCAAGGATGTAAAAGACCTATACAAAGAAAACTATAAAACTCTGCTACAAGAAATTCAAAAGGACACACTTAAATGGAAAAACATACCCTGCTCATGGATAGGAAGACTTAACATAGTAAAAATGTCTATTCTACCAAAAGCCATTTATACATACAACGCACTTCCAATCCAAATACCAATGTCATACTTTAAGGGAATAGAGAAACAAATCACTAATTTCATATGCAAAGGAAAGAACCCCCGGATAAGCAAAACATTACTGAAAAAGAAGAAGAAAGTGGGAGGCCTCACCCTACCTGATTTCAGAACCTATTATATAGCTACAGTAGTCAAAACAGCCTGGTACTGGTACAACAACAGGCACATAGACCAATGGAACAGAATTGAGAATCCAGATATAAATCCATCCATTATGAGCAGCTGATATTTGACAAAGGACCAGTGTCAGTCAATTGGGGAAATAATAGTCTTTTTAACAAATGGTGCTGGCATAACTGGATATCCATTTGCAAAAGAATGAAACAGGACCCATACCTCACACCATGCACAAAAAATAACTCCAAGTGGATCAAAGACCTAAACATAAAGACTAAAACGATAAAAATCATGGAAGAAAAAATAGGATCTACCCTAGGAGCCCTAATACAGGGCATAAACAGAATATAAAACATTACCAAAAATGATGAAGAGAAACCAGATAACTGGGAGCTCCTAAAAATCAAACACCTATGCTCATCTAAAGACTTCACCAAAAGAGTAAAAAGACCACCTACAGACTGGGAAAGAATATTCAGCTATGACATCTCAGACCAGCGCCTGATCTCTAAAATCTACATGACTCTGTCAAAACTCAACCACAAAAAGACAAACAACCCAATCAAGAAGTGGGCAAAGGATATGAACACACATTTCACTAAGGAAGATATTCAGGCAGCCAACAGATACATGAGAAAATGCTCTCGATCATTAGCCATTAGAGAAATGCAAATTAAAACTACGATGAGATTCCATCTGACACCAACTAGACTGGCATTAATTCAAAAAACACAAAATAATAAATGCTGGAGAGGCTGCGGAGAGACTGGAACTCTCATACACTGCTGGTGGGATTGTAAAATGGTACAACCACTTTGGAAATCCATCTGGCGTTATCTTAAACAGTTAGAAATAGAACTACCATACAACCCAGAAATCCCACTCCTCGGAATACACCCTAAAGATACAAGACCCTTCACACAAACAGATATATGCACACCCATGTTTATTGCAGCTCTGTTTACAATAGCAAAAAGCTGGAAGCAACCAAGATGTCCATCAACGGACGAATGGGTAAATAAATTGTGGTATATTCACACAATGGAATACTACGCATCGATAAAGAACAGTGACGAATCTCTGAAACATTTCATAACATGGAGGAATCTGGAAGGCATTATGCTGAGCGAAATGAGTCAGTTGCAAAAGGACAAATATTGTATAAGACCACTATTATAAGATCTTGAGAAATAGAAAAAACGGAAAAGAACACATACTTTTGTGGTTACAAAGGGGGGAGGGAGGGAGGGAGGGAGGGAGAGGGCTTTTTATTGATCAATCTGTAGATGGGAACTGCTTTGGGTGAAGGGAAAGACAACACTCAAAACAAGGAAGGTCAGCCTAATTGGACTGGATTAAAAGTAAAGAGGTTTCCGAGATAAAATGAAAGCTTCAAAGGTTAGCGAAGCAGGGGCTGGGGTCTGGGGAACTTGGTTTGAGGGGACTTCTAAGTCAATGGGCAAAACAATTCTATTATGAAAACACTCTGCATCCCACTTTGAATTGTGGCACCTGGGGTCCTAAATGCCAACAAGCAGTCATCTAAAATACATTAATTGGTCTCAACCCACCTGGAGCAAAGGCAAAGGAAGAACACCAAGGTCACACGACAACTAAGAACCCAAGAGACAGAAAGGGCCACTTGAACCAGAGACCTACATTATCCTGAGACCAGAAGAACTAGTTGGTGCCTGGCCACAATCGATGTCTGCCCTGTCAGGGAACACAACAGACAACTCCTGAGGGAGCAGGAGACCAATGGGATGCAGACCCCAAATTCTCATTAAAAGACCACACCTAATGGTATGATTGCGACTAGAGGAATCCCAGAGACAATGCTCCCCAGAACTTCTGATGGCACAGGACAGGAACCTTCCCCGAAGACAAATCATCAGACATGAAAAGGACCGGTCAGTTGGGGGGAGAGAGATACTGATGAAGAGTGAGCTAATTAAATCAGGTGGACACGGGAGAGTGTGTTCGCAACTCTTGACTGGAGGGGGGATGGGAAGATAGAGAGATAGGGAAGATGGTAAAATTGGCACGAAACGAGAGACTGTAAGGGCTGACTCAATAGGGGGAGAGCAAGTGGGAGAAGGGAGTAAGATGTATGTAAACCTACATGTGACAGACTGATTGGAATGGTAAATGTTCACTTGAAGCTTAATAAAAATTTAAAAAAAAAAAAAAAAAAATCATGTAAGTATCCAGGAAGACACATCAGGTTATCTCTCAGGAATCCTACGTACAAGTTCCAGTTTTGAAAAAAATATGAGAACCTACTCCCAAGAGGAAAAAAGCTGGTTTCAAAGAATTACAGGGTCTTCCCTCATGTTGTTTGCTCTGCAAATTCAACAGCCCCCAGTGGATTGTGTGGTTTTGGTCTGATTCTGCAGTTCCAGACGGGAGGAACTTCACTCGCCCTCCACTTCCTCACTCCCATGGCCTGAGTGGATATCCGGCTGGCCTTACAAGGTATTTTCCAAATGAATTTTCTCATGGAAAAATCTCTTGCTCATGATGCCAGAATCTGTGATACTGTTCACATGTAAGCTACATTACTGATTGCAGGAATAAGTCTTTTTGGTGGTCTGGGAACTGAATCACTGTGTATAACACTCAAGTAATAAATACTGAGTTCCTCAGAATACATTTACATATAAATTTTTAGAACTGTATCTGTTTTGCCTATACTCAGTCTTTTAAAGGGCTTACCTGTTTTTTAATGAGCTCATTAAACAGAGCTGATCCTACAAAAAATGTTTCTCCAAATGCCTCGTTAACAAATAGAAAAACGCTCAACTTCTACCAAAACAAGAGTCCCTGGGTGGCACAAACGGTTAGGTGCTGGATGACTAGCCGAAAGGTTTGTGGTTCGAACTCTCCCAGAGGTGCCTTGGAAGAAAGGCTTGGTGATCTGCTTCCAAAAGGTCACAGCCTTGAAAACCCTATGGAGCAGCTCTACTCTGCACACGCGGAGGCACTGTGAGTCAGCGTTAACTCAATGGCAACTAACAACTACCAAAACAAGTCTCACACATTAAACTGTGGATCAAATTCTGTCTTGGGAGGGTCAGGCTGCCTCTGCTTTTTTTTTTCTCTCTTCAGGAATTGCCACAGACCGTCCCCTAAAAATGTTTTAAGTCAGGCGTGTTAAATTCAGGTCTAGATTCTGCATTTCAAGTGTCACAGAGAAGCGTTAGTTCCAGGAACTAGGTCCCTGCCAGGTGGCAGGAGCCCAGCTTATGTGTGAGTCTGTGATGCAATCGCTCTCTTGCTTTGCCCACCGTCTTTGCCATATGGAGATGAAGGCGAACTTGTCCCCAGGGCAAACCGAAAAACAGGTTTGAAAATGAAGCGAAGCAAGTGACCTGGTTTCCTAATTACATCAAGTTCAAACTTTTTTTTTTAATCTTAAAAATATATATACTAAAATCCAGTGGCTCACTTGAAATCTGTTTTACAATCTATCATTGGGGTATTTAAACAGCGAGAAATTTCAAGTCATCTAGACCAATGCTGTCCAATATGGTGGCCATATGCCACATCTGACTACTGACTGTAGCGATGTGACTAGTCCAAATTGAGATATGCACTAAGAGTAAAATACAACACATGCTGGATTTTAAAAATCTCACAAGGGGGAAAAAACATGTGAAACATCTCATTAATAATTTTTTCATAGTGGTTATATGTTAAAATATGCAGGCTATGTTAGATACGCTGGATAAAGGAAATATGTTAATAAAGTGGCTACTGTAAAATGTAAAATTACATGTGGCTCACATTCTATTTTTATCAGACAGCGCTGGTTTAAAAACATGATAGGTTCCATCACATCCATTGATGAAGCATGAACTCCTTCCCAAAGCTATGAGAAATAAATAAATATATATTTCAATTTGGCTAATATTTACTGCAGACCTATGTAAAAACATTGGTTTGGATTCTAAAAAATGGAAACATATTTCTACACATAATTAGAAAGAGGCTTGGTGGTACAATGGTTAAGGACTCAACTGCTAACCAAAAGGCTGGTAGTTTAAGCCCACCAGCAGCTCCATGGGAGAAAAGACCTGGTGATCTGCTCCCATAAAGATTACAGCCTAGGCAACCCTATGGGGCAGTTCTACTCTGTAACACATGGGGTTGCTGTAAGTTGGAATGGGCTCAACAGCACACAACTGATTGGAACAGAAGTCACGGTCGGAAAGAAAATCCAAGGGTAGCATAGAAAGCCAGGCATTTCAAGGGGTAATGAGAGAAGGTTTATGAAACAGGTATCTTTTCAGGTAAACATTAAGAACTAATTAAGATTTTGGCAGATCATGGTAAGATATAGCACTTTAAGGTTGACACTATCTTTTTCATATGTAACACCTTGTGATGAAAAAGTGAAAACATTTCAGAAGGGGCAGAATGATGAGAACAGAAGCCCAGAGAAAGTAAAGGCAGAGGGTTTAGGGGTCTCAGTAGACAGAACAAGGTACAAGTATAAGGCTGAAAATGCAGGCAGGGGTCGAGCAATGGCGAGTTCGGAAGGCCCTGCTGGGAAGTTGGGTTTCCCTGTAGTCAGCAAGAACCATTCAATGTTTCCTACCACGTACGGACAGGATCAGAGATGCACAGTAGGAAGGTCACTAAGGCCTGGGGGAAAATAATCAGGGAAGAAAGTGAACGATGGCTGGGGGTGGAATTAATTCCGAATAACGGGAGTAGGAGGCAAGGTATGAATGAATTCTATAAGAATACATGAACCATTTTAGGTGAAGGGAAAGACAACACACAATACAGGAGAGTTCAGGAGAACTGGACTAAACCAAAAGCAAAGAAGTTTCCTCAATAAACTGAATGCTTCGAAGACTAGCAGGAGAGCAGTGGGATGCAGACCCCAAATTCTCGTGAAAAGACCAGGCTTAATCGTCTGACTGAGACTAGAATGGACCCCAGAGGTCATGGTCCCCAGGCCTTCTGTTAGCCCAAGACAGAAACCATTCCCAAAGCCAACTCTTCAGACAGGGATTAGACTGGACAATGAGATAAAAAATGATACTGGTGAAGAATGAGCTTCTTGGATCAAGTAGACACATGAGACTATGTTGGCATCTCCTATCTGGAGGGGAGATGAGAGGGCAGAGGGAGTCAGAAGATGGCCGAATGGACGTGAAAAGAGAGAATGGAGGGAAGGAGGGTGCTGTCTCATTAGGCGGAGATCAATTAGGAGTATATAGCAAGGTATATATAAATTTTTGTATAAGAGATTGACTTGATTTGTAAACTTTCACTTAAAGCACAATAAAAATTAAAAAAAAAAAATGAATACATGAAGGAGAGTGATGTTGGGAATGAAGAAGAATGGAAATGGCTTGGATCAACTGCCGTGGGGAAGGTGACAGATTGTCAAACAGGGATAATTAGATGCATCTAGTAACATTAGGATCCCAGCTGATGTTACAGCATGAATAAAAAATGGAACTAACTGGTAGAGTTACATGACTTGATATCTCCACTTTAGAAACCCTAGAAGCAAATAAAGGGAGAAATTAATTTTTTCCAGATAAGAACAGTTGGCACAAATATATTTAGAAAACTTAAAGGGTACCAGCAAGTCTAGGATGTTCAACAGAATATGTAAAAATACTTGTCCATTGGGTCCATCCTGGTTAGAAAAGGCCAGAAAAATAAAAAGAGGATACCAGACTAAAAGCCTGAATTGGAAAGGTATTTTATGAAGGAAGAGCAAAATTCAGTAGAACCTGAGGGGTGTTTTAGTGTAAGATTAGAAAACCATAGTCAGAGGGCAACATCAAAGCTGTACACCCTCTGGGTGTGATATTTCTAAGTAATGACAGTTTCCAAGGGATGCCTGTGTTGCAGGTAGCTGAGCTGGAATATAAACAAGGGTCACTAGGAAGCAGCTGGCTAGCATTTCAGTTGGATAGCAACTTGGACAGGGATATCACTGAAGAAAGTAACATGTAGGGTGACCATCTGACCCAGTTTGCCAGTTTAACGACTATGGTCCTGGTGCTCCATCAGGTTGCGATAATAAATTATATGGTTGCCCCAGTAGTAGGTAATAGAGTAGACTGAAAGAAAAAAAGCAGTGTTTAAGAATGGTATACTAGTAGCTTATGCGGTCCTAGAGCTTGGCTGCTAACCAAAAGTTTGGCAATTCGAATCCACCAGCCGCTCCTTGGAAAGCCCTTGAGGCAGCTCTACTCTGTCCTATATGATCGCTGTGAGTCGGATTTGACTCAACAGCAACGGGTTACAGTTTAGTGGCCTACAGTTTAGTAACTGAGAACAGAGAGGAGTGATATAACCAGAGAGACAGGCACCAAAGACAACAGTTACTTGAATGACAGAAATACATAAACAAGGCATGGACAGCCAGAATGGAAAGCCCTGTAGATCTGTTTCCAGAGGTGGTGAGAGGGGTCATAGACAAGGGCCACTGACTGAGAGGGTTCCTGAGACATGAAGTTAGCAAGGCTTTCATGTAGCTAGGAGTCCAGGAGGAAAAGATCAAGACACACTGAAACCTATTGCCAATAAATAGAAGGTTTTAGAAGACTTAAATTTTGTTAAATGGGAAATAGGGCCTCATAGAGGCCAGGGACCCTCAGAATTAAGCAAAAATACCAATTTGTAATTCCAAAAGTCCTTTGTATACGGATCATTGTGCGTGTCTCGTCACCAGCCTTCATACAGTGGACCAGGTACGTAGCTGGCTCCTTCTACCTTTATCATCAGCCTGGAGCTTTCTTGGTTGACTTGCCACTACTTGGGTTGTTTATTTAGTACACAGTCACTTCAGTAATGGGAAACAATCAAATCAAGTATCCAACAGTCTATGAGCAAAGAAAATGGTCGTCCAGCTTCACATGTCCCTTAATACTGGTTGTATTAATAGCATGGCCTGTGGCCACGGCCTTGATGCCAGGAATATTACAAAAAATCACTCTCAAACATTCAAATCCAGATATAACTGAGGGAGAATATATATATATACATATATATATATGTATATATATACCCACATATATATAAACTATACCGTAAAACGAGAACTAGGCAACTCCAAGTTTTAGATAAAGCAGCAATTCAACCCAAACCAGTGGCCACTTCTCTACCTGGCACATGGAACCCCGGTGTGGGAGGCCGGCTGTGGCACAGGATCTGACTGAATCAGTCCCTGGAGAAAAGCTCAGAAGCTTCCCAATCAGCAAACCCTGCTCTCACTGATGTTTCCTGCCCTGGGAGGAGGAGGATTTATACCATTTAACTTCCAGCTTTTACAAGCATAGAGAAATATTTGCCAACACACAGTTTCCCGTTCTGCTTATTTCTTCCTCTCTTTTAAATTTATTATTTGCTTGTTTGTGTAGTTTCATATCCTGCTATACTGAATACAATTTTTTTTTTAAACTCAGTAAAGAGGGAACACAAAAGAGCTTAACTAACTACAAGACAGTCCTGATAAAATTAGGTAACAGGCAGTAAAAAGAAGCCTAGTTTTATTAACTGATAAGAAAAGGCAGGTAGGGTCCCTGAGGGCACATAGATTCTCAGGTATCTGCAGTGAAAATTATTTTTTAAAACTGGCAAAATATATTACAAACTCATGCACAAAATCTATGCCTGACTATGTAAAATCATAAAACTTTATATTGGTAACTGTAAGTCTGATGCTTCATATTTAATGTTTTACTTGGAAATGTGGGCACTAGGGAACACCTTCAGACTGCTGAAGAGAACAGCTACACAAGTGATACAATCAGTTTTTGGGAGACGATGTAGCCAGCATCAAATTCTGGACTCAATCAGATGGCCCTTCCAAATCCAAGATTCTGGTTTTATCATTTTATTATTTAAATATAGGTGTTTGCCTTCAACCAGATGGTAAATTATTAGATGTACTAAGGTGACAAGATTAATATCCCAAAGAAAATGAAGTGAAAATATATTTCTTAACAACAACAACAAAAAGCCAAAGAAGGGTGAAAAAATTTAGTACACATTTATGAATGTCTCTGACTTTAGTCATGAGTAAAAAGAAAGACGTTAAAAGACAGTAAGACAAAAAACAAAAACACCTTTGTTAACAAAAATTCACACTGAGATAATGATTGAAAAAAAAAAATCCCAAAGCAGCACCTAAAAATATTTTTAAATTATAGGCTGAAACAGAATGCCATGTCATTTATTCAATGACCGACTCTAATATTAGTGAAAGTTTGATCCCAACTCTTGAGATTAAAATAAAATGGCTAAAACGAACTCTGTGGTGGTTGACCAAGTAAATTAAAACTCAACAGTATGCCATAGTCCTAACAGGGCCTGATGGTGAGCTTTTCTTCCCCCTCATAGAAGAAAACGTTGACAGGGTTGGGCAGGGATTCTTACAGTGAGAAACGGGAAGCTACATTTGTGGAAGAATAGAAAAACCAAAAGCTAGCTGTTTCCGCCTCTCTGAGAGACCAAGCCCAGAGGCCCCCTTACCCGCCATCTGCGTAGTCAGTATCGGCTCCGCCCCACCAGACGTCGGAGTCGTCTTCCTCGGCGTCAGCAGAATCGACACTGTCACTCTCGTCCGCCAGGGGGCAGCACACAAACTCCACCCCTCGGAACTTGTCGATGCCACAGGGCAGCAGCATGCCGTAGTCGTGTAAGTTGGTACTCTTCTCGCTACACGTCTGCAAAGGGCAGGAGAACGCGATGAGCGCATGCGCCTCGTTCTAAGACCATCCCAACTATGATAATCAAGACACAGACCCAGTCTACTGGGACCAAAATTTAAAAAAAAAAAAAAGGCGTTTTGCTTCATGAATGGATTTACCACAGGTTTCTTTAGCAGAGGCTCCTTTGGCATTTTTTTTTTAAGTTTATTATTTATTTAAACATGAACTCTTCTGTTTTACAGTTCAGTCCAGTTGCCATCAAGTCGACCCCAACTCATTGCCACCCCAGGTTTGGCAGAGCGGAACTGTGCTCCACTGGGTTTTCAATGGCTGATTTTTCAGAGGGCAGATTTCAAAACCTTTATTCTGAGATGCCTCTGGGTGGATTTGAATGGCCAACCTTTGTGTTTGCAGCAAGGCATGTTACCCATCTGCACCACCTAAAGACTCCTGTTACAGAACAGAGGTTTATTAAAGCCAGCTCTGATGGACAGTAATTTGAGAAGACCGAGAAGAAGCCTGCACAGGTGAAGAGAGATATCCAAGAATCAATGCTTTCTAACTTCATCTGGGTATCAGGAACTTCTCAAGGCTCCAGGTACACCCCAACTCAATCCCACCTCCATGACAGACTGAGGTTCCTTTCACTTGAACATGTCTTTCTCTAGAAACTCCAGTTCTCTTGGCTCAGTTTCACAGTAACAATCCTGGGAATAGAAGAAATTGTCCTCTACCAAATATGAACTGGAAACCCTGGTGGCGTACTGGTTAAGAGCTTTGGCTGCCAACCTAAAGGTCGGCAGCTCAAATCCATCAGGCGCTCCTTGGAAACCCTGTGGGGCAGTTCCATTCTGTCGTATACGGCCATTATGAGTCAGAATTGACTTGACGGCAATGGGTATCAGAATTTACAGTAGTTACAGATTTCTCATATCTTTTTGCTTTCCTGGGATTTGCTAAATTTTCACAAATCTAGATTAACACAATGCTCTGAAAACATCCACTAGCGACAGAGAAACATTAGTAATTCAGCATACCTGGGTAAACAATGAAAATATTACAGGATAGATTTTGACCATATAGGAATTAAAGTTCATTTCTGTTTCTTAGTAACTAAGAATTTTTTTTTTTTAAACTCAAAACAATTGAAAATGAGGCTATCAGATGGGCTTTAAATTTCTGAGCTTTTTTTTGTTAAGCTCAGTATGTTCTTAAATGTCCAAACTACATTTTTATGTGAAGAAAATTTCGTTTTACAATTAATCAGCGACAGTATTTTACAAAAAGTAAAGATAATTCTAATTCTGAGGTTGATGTTTTCTGCCTAACAGCTTTACAACTAGATATAATGCTTAAGTTAAGCTAGATAAGGGTTTCTCAACCCGGCACTACTGACATTGTGGACTGGATAATTCTTTGTGCTGAGGGATGGGGTGGGGGGGCTAACCTGTGCAGGGTAGGATGTTTAGAAACATCCCTGGCCTCTGGACACTAGATGCCAATAGCACTACCCCCTACAGTTGTGACAAACAAAGATGTCTCCATGTCACTGCAAAGGAGTTGAGGAGCAAATTCGACCCCCGTTGTGAACAACTGGAATACATAAAGAGCTGAATTCTAGAAGTCTGAGCTGACCACAAATAAACTATATAAATTTACTGGAAAAACTTCATAGCACATCAAAGGGACAGACAGCAGTTCTGAAGGTGGCGACAGAAGGACAGAGTCTGGGTGCTATAAGCGGTTTGTGATTGGCTGCTATCCAAAAGGTTGGCGGTTCAAACCTGCTCATTGGCTCTACAGAAAAAAGGCTGAGGAACTGCTTCTATAAAGGTCACAGCCAAGAAAATCCTATGGAGCAGTTCTACTCTGTAACATATGGGGTCACCATGAGTGGAGGCCAGCCCTGAAGGAAGCTAAAAATAACAGCAACAAATAGAAGCACAAGTTGACACTAGATCTTCAGCCTTAATTGTTTTGTGTCCTTTATTGGCTTGGCCAAAAACAAAGGGCTAGGATTGGTGCCACACTCACCTACTGAAGGTGGGGAACATGTCCTGGTGAATACAAAATTGGATGGCATAACTTAGAAACTGAATTATTATTATTATTTTTTGCCTTTTGGATATTACCTTTGTTTTTATTTTTTTATTTTATTTATTTATTTTGTTGTTGTTGAGAACATACACAGCACAACATACACCAATTCAACAGTTTCTACACATGCAATTTAGTGGCATCGATTACATTCTTCAAGTTGTGTGATCATTTTCACCCTCCTTTTCTGAGTCGCTTCTCCCCCATTAACATAAACTCACTACCCCCTAAGCTTCCTATCTAATTTTTCGAGTTGCTGTTGTCAATTTGATCGCATATAGGTCATTTTTAAAAAAGCATAATGCTCAAGGCAGACCTTTTATATTAGTTAAGTTAAACTATTGCTTGGTTTTAGAAGACTTCAGGAGATATTTTTGGTTTAAGGTTTAAAGATTATCTGAGGGCATTAGTTTCAGAGTTCATCCACCCTCCAATGCTCCAGAAAGTCTAGATAGAGTCCATAAAAATTTGAAATTCTGTTCTGCATTTTCCCCTTTTAGTTAGGATTCTTATAAGGAACCTTTAATTAAAATGTTCAGTAATGGTAGCGGGGCACCATTCAGTTCTTCCGGTCTCATGGCAATGAAGCCGTTTTGCTCATGGAGGCAAATAGCCACACATTCCATATCCTCCTCCTACTCCTAGCTCTCCTTCTTCCTATATTGTCCCAAGTAAATAGAGACCAATTGTTCTGCCTTGGATGGCACTTGCAAGCTTTTAAGATCCCCAGCACTATGCAACAAACTAGGAAGTAGAACAAAAGCACTAAACATATTATCGGGCCAATTAACTAGGGTGTTCCATGAAATCATGACCCCAAACATCCAAACCAAGAAACCAAATCCCACGAGGTATTTGGTTGAACATACGCAGCCTCAGCAGCTACTCTTTATTTTTTTGCCATCTTTGTAAATATGTCACACAACTTTTCTCAATTCAACTTTTCACAGGTGTACAACTTATTGACAGCAATTACAATAATTAGTTATGCAAGCCTATCTATAATCAATGTGATTTTTCCATCACCATTAACCCCTGTTTTCCCCTCCCCCTGGTAACCACTAATAAACTTTGCTGGGTTCTATATATTTGCCTTTTCTTGTCTTTTTTATATAAGTGAAGTTATACAATATTTGTCCTTTTATGACTGGCTTATTTCCCTCAGCATAATGTCTTCAAGCTCCATCCATACCGTAGCATGTATCAAGACTTCATTTCTTAACATAGGTTTCGAGCTGATATGGAACAAGCTACTTCCCTGTTCTACCACTGTATTCCCCAATTAATATTAGGGAAAAAGGTAAGGTTATAAAAACTTTGTAGATGACCAAAAAAAAAAAAAAAAAAACAGGTAAATAAAAAATAATTTGAAAAAAGGTAAACTTAAGGTGTAAAGGAATTAAGGATTGTGGATAGTGTCTTATTTTCTCAAACATGGAATAGACGCAATGGAGTTAACTGACTGGGTTTTCTACTTTTGACTCCTTAAAACTAAATACTCATGAAGAGTTTTTGTTGCTTTATTTTTTAAGGGCTTATTTTTACGCATAGTTGTTGCTTCCAAATACCCTCTAAACTGTCATTAAGAGTGTCCCCTGAAACGTTCACTCTGAAAGAAGAAAGCATTTATGGCTGGTACCTCTTTGGCGACGGTGTGCCAGTGAAGGTGGGTCTCACAAACATCCATCCTCTCCTGATGCAAGAATTTGCACTTGTCGGGAACCAGAAGGGCGTCGCTAACGAACTCACCAACTGAAAGAAAGGAAAAATGATTAATGTCATGACATCTGCATCACCGTACTCTTATCACCAATATGGTATCAAGAAAGGTAGTCCAGAAGGACTTCACAGGAGTCAGAGAGCTTTCTGAATGACTAAGCATTCCCAGGAAGGCTGGAATACCTTTGGAATGTTGAGTCCTGATTCCTTAAGTGGCCCTTTCCACATCACCTCTGATAGTTAAAATATTTCCTACGTGTTGACAGTGAAATCCTTCTTGAATTAATCGGACTTTCTCAAGTCAAAGTTAATCATATGAAAAGCTGCTTAATTAGAGAATCAGTTGTCATTCAACTTGGGGGGGGATACACAGACTGGCATTTCCTCAGTAATTAACTAAGCAGAATCAATATAAATAATTGTCTCCCTTTCCTTCTTGGACATTTTAATCCACTTGTAAACAGAAATCTTAGCCTTCTTCTACTTCCTATGCCAAAAAAATTCTCTATATGCACATATGATATATATATATATTTTATGTACATATATATGCATATGTATACATAGAAAGAGCTTAAGTCAATTAAATTATGAAAACAGTGCCTTAGGCTTTTGTTATATTTTTAAAGAAAATGTATATTATGCAAATTACTTCTGGGCATTGCTTATACTGCAGATATAAAGATATTCTAATGAGGGTAAAAGATGGATAATTACAACATAACATATAAGCTGTGAGCTTAATGTTTGTCTTGTTCAGTGCAGTGTTGCCAGTTTTTAGCAGAGATTATGCACACAGTAGGCCATAAATAGTTGTTATGAATGAACAAGCTTAAAGCTATAATAAAGATGTGAAGAAAGTGCTGGGCTGGCCTAACAAGTGGCCAAATCAGCTTGGGTGGGTTGGGAAAGACATCAAAGTAGAAGTGAGATTTGAGCTGAGTCTAAATGAATGAGCAGGCATATGCCCTGTCCCTGTAGGGAATGTATGGAAGTTCCACAGTATAGGAAGAATATTCATCTTGGTTACCATCAGACCCAATCCCTGACCCAATTCTGCCAAACATGACCATATTGGACACATGGGTGGATGGATGGAGGGAGGGAGAAAGGGAGGGACGAATGAAGAGAGGAGGGATTGATGGTGGGTGGATATGTGGGTGGGTGAGTGGAGAGATGGATGGGTGGGTGGATGCTTAACAAAAGGCACTTCAAAAAGAGTAAACCTGTGCAGAGAGCAAAGAAAGGATTTTTGTTGAAGAGTGAAAAATCTATTGTGGCTAGAACACAAGGCAAGTGGAAAAGGGACTCTAGAAGTAATCAGACTGGAGAAATAGGTTGGACTCCAATTTTAGTAAGCCAAATGTTTTGGAGGCGACACGGGCCAAAAGATGTTTTAAATAGGGAGTGACACATTCAAGTTCATTTTTCAGATAAAACATGAAGGATGGATGGACAAGGGAGACAATGAAAGCAGGGAAACCACTGAGGAAGCCACTGCAATCCTTCAGGCAGGACATGAGAGAACAATTTAAGTCTACGGCTCCATCTAAGCAAGAAATGCAGGGTGCCCACACACCAGCAGAGGCAGAAATGTACTTTTTTCTTGCAGTTATGGTATATGACATTTTTCTAAAATGCAACCCCATGAGGCGAGAGAGAAAGAATTCAGTTTTCATTCCCTTTATGTAAGTTTTTTTTTTATCTTTTTCTATGTAGACTTTTAAACTTTGTTTTCTTATAGCTCAACCACGCAAGATGTCTCATGATATTCAAGTACTTATTAATATATTTATGTATAATACATATTAATACTTAATAATAGGTATGAATATGAATAAATAATATTTAGATTAAAATCCAAGGAAAGCATGGGGAGAAAAAACCTTTCATCTTGTCATTCCTTAAACCTTTAAAGGCCACTGATGATACACACAGCACTGTCATGTGTGTTACAGGGAATGCAAGAATTATGAGACTTGGTGCTCCAGCAGGCTGTGGGCAAGGAACCAGTGAGTAGCAGGCACTAGTCAAAGGCAATGGCTGGTGCTGAATACATACCGTTTCATCTCAATTCCACAATATCCCTAAGACCTAGCTCTTATGAACTTCACTTCTCAGGTGAGCAATTCCTCCCAAAAAACCTAAGTCCACTTACTTCAGATTGTAATTATTTTCATAGATTAACAATATATAAATGCATATAAGCAATTAATAAATATTACTACAAAGAACGTTAATAATTAAACATTAATAAAAACAATGACATAAATAATAAGAAAGAAATAACAAAAAATGCTAATGACTTCACAGACAAGGTAAAAAAAAAAAAACACAGATGAAATACAGGAATTTAATTCAGAACCAATACACCTTCCCCAGGCTGTCTCCCCGGTGTTTCTGAGGTTGGTCATCCATCCCTAGGTGCTATAGAGAATACCTGATCCCTGAGGCATCCCAATTTTCAAAGCCACAGGAGGTCCAAGAAGACGAATGGTCCAAAGATGCCATATATTTGTTAGCTCTTAGGCACTTTGGTTGGGTCTCAAACCCTACTGTCCTATTTACAACTGCTGGAAGTACTAAGGGCTATTTTTCTATTATACAGGTAGTGGCTGGAAAGATTAAATGCCTGGGCCAAGGCTATTCATTCAGTTCCTGAGAAGATCACTCTGAGCATTTCTCAGCAGACATTCTTGACCTTGGCCTGAAAAAGTTCTTGGAACATAAACCAGATACCTTTCCAAGAACAAAACCAAATGTCTCTTGTTTCACATGCCCCTTAGCCAATCCGTCAGGAGCTATATTACAGTATAAAGCTAAGGTCACTGGAAGATACTTAAAAAAAAAAAATACTGCAATAAAAATCAAGTACTTATCCAAAGAACACATACTGTATTCATCATACTATAACAAAATAGACCACTGTTGTTATAAAAAGAATTTTAAATTTAAAAAAAAAATTGCAAAATGACAATTTCTTGAGAATTTTGAAGATGCCTTGAGGTTTCCAATAGTGCACAGAGCCAAGAAAAATAAGACTAACAGCAAAATAGAAAACTCTTTGTACTCTAACATTAAAATTTAGCAATGAATTTTGTGCTGTTACAGCCTTGCTTATATTACTTTCGAAATTGATGAAACGTACTAGAATATTACTCATTAGAAACATTAGCCATTAAACCATGCAAATCGATTAAAAACTTTTAATAGGAATTAAAGTAGTAAAACTATAATGAATTCCTTTTCACAAACTAGCTTAGCTTAAAACGCTTTATGTTTTCTCCTTTTCTTAGTTCAGAAGGAGTTTTTAAAAATATCTATGATAGCATGTACCTGGAGTTTTCATATAGAGCCATGCACATTTTTATTCTGAAATCAAACCTGTTTATTTGGTTTGTTTCTTCAGGTAAAAATTCCTTAACAGAATTAAGGGGAGACAGAACAAATATAGAAATAAATTTAAGTACCATGATGAGAATCATATTCTTTATTCCTGAAAAATAGTTTTAATTCTCGTGGAATCCACATTTTTGGGGTCTATGGAGTTGGGGTGACCCACCCAGGCCATTGCCCTGAGATCTTACTTTTGAACCCTGAGCCTTGAGAAAACTGGTTTCTAAGTCACCTTTAAGTCAATCGATAGCCTAGTGAGAGCTCACTAAGACGCTTTCCCCTTAGGCATCGGGCTCTGTTGAGGAATTATCTATGTGCAGTCAGTTTTGAGAAATGGAAACTCCAAGGTCAGACAAGAAGCTGTGTTTTAGGGTAAACTGTTATTATGTAAACACTGTTCTAGTCCTGTTTCCATGGCAATACATGGGGTGAAGAATCTTTGGAAGTTCTTTAATCTTTGGAATATTTTTGACTCCCCAGTCAAAATGTTATCCCGATTTGCAAATAGTAAATCAATGTCAATCAATCTCTAATATTAGCTTAATATGATTTTTGTTTTACCCTGCCAAACCTAAGGAAACTTAGCACCATTTGTTCCACGTGGATAAGTTTATCAATATGCACTGTGAAAACCACACAGCCTTGTTATATTCTGGGTTTTTTAGTTAGCTTTTTGTTTGCTTATTTAAACAATTCACAAATGTATATGCTATACCCTCAAAAAAAATAGAAGAGTTGAAAAAGATAATGAGCAAGAGTCGGGTCTGGCTTCTTGGCTAAAAAGTTTTGGCAAGGTGAACAATGATGCCGAATTTAATACGGACTTAGTAGGTCTCATCCCAGTAGCTCTTTGGTGGTTTTTGAGAGGATTTTCTAGCTCAAATTACCTCATTTTGCAAATGTGAAGTGAAAGAGCCCTGGTCAAGTGACTTGCCCACAGAGCCAAGTGGCAGTGGAACTGGGCTGAAAATCCAATGTCTTGGCTCTCTACCCAGGAGTGGCAGGCAATTCACCACATCATCACTAAACTCTACTTCCAATGGTTTATTTGGCCTTGTCAATTTGGCTTTTTATAAAAGTGTATTCACTTTGAGACTATATAATACTTTAATGTTATAATTTACAATGTGGTGGATCTGACAATAAAACGAGAGTTAATCAGTTAGCAAGCCATCAGTTGGAAATGCATTCAGCTGCTAGAATAGAACACATGGTCAACAGCTGCTTAAACACACAGTGAGATTACTTATTGCACATAAGATGTCGGGTACTGAGACTAGGGAGTTCTTGGGTGGTGCAAATGGTTAACGTGCTCAGCTGCTAACCAAAAAAGGTTGGTGGCTCAAGTCTACCAAGTGGTGCCTTGGAAGAAAGACCTGGTGATCTGCTTCCAAAAAGTCAGCCATTGAAAATTCTATCAAGCACAGTTCTACCCTGATACACATGGAGTCACCATGAGTTGGAATCGACTCTATGGCGACTGGTTGGTATTGAATCTAGGGCTGTTGTATATGTTCAAAGATATCAGGAAACCAGGCTATTCCTACCTTTCTGTACTGTCATCCCTATTATGTTGGCTCTTGTCCTCATGATTGTGGGTCACACAAAAAACACCTAAGCTCCAAAAAGTGAAAACAACCTAAATGCCCACCAATGGATACATGGATAAACAAAATGTGGAACATGCATACAATGGAATACTGCTCAGCCAGTACGAGAAATGAAATCTTAATACATGCTACAATATGGATGGAAGATATTATGCTGAGTGAAATAAACACAAAAGGACAAACATTATTTAACCTCACTTATATAAAAATACAAGACAGGCAAATGTATAGAGACAGTTTCTCAGTGGTTACTAGGAATGGGAGAGAGGAGAAAAAGGGGGAAGTTTATTGCTTATGGAGTACTGAGTTTCAGTTTAGTGATGGAAACTTTGCACTGATTAAGGCTAGGTTTGCACAGCCAATATTTTAATTTCTGTCAATAAGTTGTACACCTGTAAAACACTGAATCGGGAAAAGTTATGTGATAAATATATTTGCAACAATGTCAAAAAAAAAAAAGAGAGAGAGAGGAGATTAGCTGCTGAGGCTGCTGATTTACAACCAAGTACCTCACAGAATATCCTTCCTTGGTTTGAAGGTTTAGGGTTAGGGTTTCATGGGACATCCCAGTTAACTGGCCTAATAACATGTTTAGTGGTTCTATTTTACCCTGATTCCTTGCACAGTGACTGGGGTCTTAAAAATTTGGAAGCTGCCATCTAACTCGCAACAATTGGCCTCTATTCACCTAGAGCAACAGAGAAAGAAGGAGCATCAGGAATAGCTGCAGGAAATAGAATGCTGGCTAACTATCTCCGTGAACAACTGCCTCTATTGTCATGAGACCAGATGAACCAGATGGTGCCCAGCTACAATTATTAAACATGCTGATCAAAGATTCTGTAGAAGAATCCTGATCAAAAAGGAGAATATACAGAACAGAATTTCAAATTCTCATGGAATCCATACTTTCTGGAGCCATGAAAGCTGGATGAACTCCTGAAACTATTGCCCTGAGATAATTTTTAAACCTTAATCCAAAAAGATCGCCTAAAGTTTTCTTTAAACCAAACTATAGTTTTGTTTTTGTTTTTTTTTTTTTAATAATTTAGCTTAACTATGCTCTTTTAAGATCTATCTATATGGAATCAAACTGACAACAGCAACTCGAAAGATTACATAAGAAATCTAGGGGGCAGTGAGTTTATGTTAATGGGGAAGAAACAACTCAAAAAAGAAAGGTGAGAATAACTGCACAATTTGAAGAATATCATCAATGTTACTAAATTTTATATGTAGACACTGCCGAATTGGTGTATGTTCTGTCTATTCTCAACAACAATACAATAAATTGTATTAAAAAAAAAAGCCAGTCTTAACAATGGTTATAAAGACATTTGCCTTAAAAAAAAACAACAAAAAACAATAGTTTAGCTTGACTAGTAAAGAACGTCTGCCTTTTAAGATCTACCTATATGGAATCAAAATGACAACCCCAACTCAAAAGATCTGATAGGAAACAGAGGGCAGTGAGTTTCTGTCACTGCAGGAGGAACAATTCAGAAAAGGAGGGTAAGAATGGCGGCACAACTCAAAGAATGTGATCAATGTCACTGAGTTGTACATGCAGAAATTGCTGAATTGTTCTGCTGTGTATATTCTCAGCAACAACAAAAATAAAATATATCATATTTTTTAAAAATGCCTAAGGAAAACCTACAGATCACAAAAGAACACTGTCCGGCTCGCCTGCTTGTTAACAAGAGGGATCATTCGCTAAAGAAGACAGCACGTTTGGTGCAGTAGACAGCCAGATGGATTGGCACAACAGCTGTACTGAGTGGATGGACTCAACCATGCCAGCTGGTAATCACGAGGATAACAAGGATGGGGCAATGACTCATTCTGCTGTACGTAATAAGGTCTCCATGAGTCAGAGTCAACTTGATGGCACCTATCTGTTTATCTAACCTACACTACTCCATTCATTTATATGAAAATGATGACTGTTGACAAATGTTTCTTCCAGCAATCTCTTATTTTACCAGTTTAGACTTCTGCTCCGTTAACATTTTTCGTTTAATTTCTCACCACCTACTGCTATTTTATATGCCCACATGTTAACAAATGGACTGGGAAGATTTTTCCGGGAGTGATTTGTACTCAGAGATGGGAATAATACTTAAAGAAGTGGCTAAAATACTTTTCAACAAACTCTCAGTGTGCCAAAACTGTTAGGGTTTTTCATCAAAGACTGGGCAGTTACTGAGTTCTCAGAGAGGATGTGAAGGTAAATTACATATCTCTAAAAAGTGACTGCCACCATCACCAGTATTTTCATACTATTACTGGGTAATAGTGAAGAACTGGGATTTTTATGATCCAAATAATTGCCAGAAGGCAGAAATTAAACAGGTAAGATTAACCAAAGGCAAAAGAAGAGAAAACTAAGACTTTAAGACCGAAATTCTCTCTCCAATTCCTACAGGAAACCAGTCTCACACATGACCACGTATCTATATAAATGGCAGGTGGAGTGTAAGACAGAAATCGTGTCTGACCAAGGTTCTGAGTAACACTGGTCTTAAAATAATGAAAATAGGGCAAAAGTCATATATAAAGAAGAGAGCAACAAGATAAAGATTTGCTAACAATTTTGCAGCTTTTAAAAAGTTCTACATAGGCTGCTGTTATTGTTAGGGGCCACTGAGTCAATTTAGGCAAGCAACAACTCCATGTGGCAGAGGAGAGCTGCCTCATAGGGTTTTCTAGGCTGTAATCTTTATGGGACCAGGTTGCTGGTCTTTCTCTCAAAGAGCCGCTGGATGGGGTCAAACAGCCCATCTTTCAGTTAGCCGCTAAGCCCTTAGCGGTTGTGAAACCAGGGTTCCACATAGGCATGGGTTAACAATTTTAACCTTACCATACATGCACACTGAAACTGAACAATTAAGTAAATAAATGGTGGATGGTGGGAGCCAGGCTTCACATTATTGGAGTGGGAAGGGGAACAGGTTAGAATTATCTATGGGTAAATGGATTCGAGTTGGAGACATCAATATGAACTTATGTTTAGCTGAATATCAAGATAGATACATAAACATTTATAGATGTGGGAATATACACATGTTAGTACACAAACAATATTGCCTTGCTCTGTCAGCTGAACAACAACCCAGAAGCCATGAGCACACCTGGCACCCAGATCTTATTGTAACACCACCCTCAAATCTCCTTGGAGAAATGGCTGATTCTAGGAAGAAGGAAGAGGAGAATATACATTATGAGCCTACAGCACCCTGTAGTGCCAGAAAGTAAGGAAATGCTCAAACACAGTTATCTAGTGCTGCTATAACAGAAATATCACAAGTAGATGGCTTTAACAAACAGAAGTTTATTCTCTCACAGGCTAGGAGGCTAAAAAAAAAAAAAAAAAAAAAAGGCTAGATGTCCAAATTTCATATGCTAGCTCCAGGGCAAGGTTTTGTCTCTGTTGGTTCTGGGGGAGATTCCTTGTCATTAATCTTCCCCTGGTCTAGGACCTTCTCGAAGTAGAGTCCCAGGGTCCAAAGGACACACTTTGCTCCTGGTGCTTCTTTCTTGGTGGTATGAGGTCCCTCTCTTTTCTCTTTTATATCTCAAAAGAAACTGACTCAAGATACAACCTAATCCTATAGATTTAGTCCTGCCTTATTAAAATAACTGCCTCTAATCCTGCCTCATTAACATCATAGGAGTTAGGATTTACAACACATAGGATAATCATATCAGGTCACAAAATGGTGGATAACCTTACAATACTGGGTATCATGGCCTGGCCAAGTTGACACACATTTTTGGAGGACACAGTTCAATCTATGACACACATACTCTCTCACACACACACACACACACACACAATTAATGGGAACATGTCAAAGGGGCACAGGAGCCAACTTAACAAGTTCCCAATGGCCAAAGTTAAACCAATAAAGTAATATTGGATTTTAAACCAAAGTATAAAATATCTGTGAGACCATACTGATATAACCTAATGACTGAATAAATAAGAGTCAAATCTTCCACACAGAAGAATTCCAAATAATTTATGAAGCTACCCCCCTCTCAAGGAGGTAGAATCTAACTCCTCATTCCTTGTATGGGCTGTGCATAGTGACTTCCTTCCAAAGAGGATACTGTGGAAAGGCGGGAAAAGAGTAACCTGACAAACACTACCTCAGCCTGGTGTTCAAGGTCAACATCAAACAATGATAAATCATGTTGATAATATGTACCCTTGATATGATGTGATAAAGATGGCACTTGACCTGTGGTCATCCTGCCAAAAACCAGTAATCTTAGTCTATTTATGAGAAAAACATTAGACAAATTCCAGTGGTGGGGTGGTATCCTACAAAACATCTGACCAATTCTCAAAACCATCAAGGTCATCAAAAACAAAGAAAGTCTAAGAAATTGTCACAGCCAAGAAGAGCCTAAGGAGACATGACAACTGTCTTGGGGATCCTAGAACAGAAAAAGAACATTAGGTAAAAACTAAGGAAATCTGAATAAGGTATGTGCCTCAGGTAAGAATAATGTTTTAATGATGGTTCATTAATTGTGTCAAATATTCCACATTAATGTAAGATAACAACAATAGGGGAACTGGGTGAAGTATATCGGACTCTGTAGTATCTTCTCAATGTTTCTGTAAAACTAAAACTGTTCTAAAAAATAAAATCAATGAATTATACACACACACACACACTGCCACCAGTTATTACCAAAACCTTAAATCATACAGGAGGTAAATTATTAACAAGACATTATATACATATAGATGGAGCCGTGGTGGCACAGTGGTTAAGCATTTGGCTGCTAACCAAAAGGTTATCAGTTCCAATCCACCAGCCGCTCCTTGGAAACCTTAGGGGGCAGTTCTACTCCATCCTATAGGGTTGCTATGAGTCGGAACCAACTCAACGGCAATGGGTTTTATATATATAATTATTTTTATTATTTCACACTAACGCTTCGATACCTGGAGTGTATTTTACACCTACAGCATGTGTCAGCTTGGACTAGCAACATTTCAAGTACTCAATGGCTACATGTCCCTGATGGCAACCATTGGGAAACACAGGTTTAGAGTCAAATTTTGGAGATCAGGAATATTTTTCAGAGTGAGGGATTGGATATGGACAGGCTGAGGTTATGGGAGAAAATCTGAAGCCAAAGATACTGTCCCAGTTAGAGAAACCATAAACAGTGAGGCTGAATGCACTGACAAGATCGTGTACACAGTTTTATTTCATATGCCATCATAATACCACACATGTTCATCACTGAGATGTCCACATCCAGATTCAACTTGGTCCTACAATTAACCATATTTACTAGCAAACTGAGCTTCCTCCCCCATTTCTCTTTTGGCACTTCTCATATTATCACTGGTATTTATGAGTACGTGATTAATTCAGACTTGAAAACAGAAGTGAGGTTTCCTTTAAGCCTGAACCTACTTACCGTTGTTAACCTAATTTGGTCCTCTACAACCTGAGAGATGAGGTGAAAGGCAGATATTGTAGGGATCCCCTCCTGAAATCTCTATTTTGTTTTTTGAACCCTGAATTCTCTATTTTGTCTTAGGAAGCTGCTTTCTCTTCCTAATACTTTCTTTCTGCCTTATTAAAAAATTCATAGCCTGATACATTCTAAAGATGCAATTAATTAGGGTTATATAAAACCAATTAAAACCAAACCCACCGCCATCAAGTCAATTCCGACTCATAACAACCCTTTAAGACAGAGCAGAACTGTCCTATAGGGTTTCCAAGGCTACAAATCTTTACAGAAGCAGAATGCCACATCTTTCAAAAAGCCACATAATTGCTAACAAAATACCAATCAGGCTGATGCACTGCAGACAAGAGAACCACCAGTTATTACTAAAACCTTAAATTACACAGGAGATAAAAACACACAGCACTTTATTTTTTCCCCACATTCCATACTCAGAAACCCATGTGTGAGGTAGGATATAATCAAGACAGGAAGAGCCACTTTTACTGATATACTTGACTTGTGGGTATCACCGACTTGTTCTTTCCAACCCATTACCGTCTAGCTTTGCCCCACCAGTCTCCTGTAACTCTTCTTCCAAGGTCAATAGCAATGAATGCGTTAGTCTCTTCTTAGTCCTCAATTTCCATGACCAAGCTACCACATTTGATACCACATTTTATGCAAATAACACACATGTTAAACCTTTTTTTGCCAACAGAGCAACCCCCGGGATTATTTTCCTAGGCACGCTATGCACGTTATATGTGCAGGCATGTTATTTGCAAAAAATATGGTACTTCTTGCACTTTCTTCTTTAAATTCAGTCGTCTCTAGCTTTCCCCAAACAAGACAGTATTTGTTTACCGTTCTGTCTCAAGTTGGCTGTTCCTTCACTGACCCATCTTTTCTTCCCACCTAATAATTTTGATTATAAGACTATGCTCCCTGCCCTTTGCTGATCTTACTTTCTAGCTGAGATCTATCGTCCATTCCTGTGGATTCAACAACTGCCTCTACTCCTTCAAATTGGACCTTTCATTTGAAACCGAGTTACACACGTCCAATACCATTTAAAGGGAATTGCTTTTAGAGACTACGCTAGAACCAAGCACCCAACTGACCCTCAAATTCCAGAACTGTACCCAAAGAACAATGAGCAAATCCTACTGGGTCAAAATATTTATCATCTGGAAAGAAGAGAAGGGAATAGAATCAACGTCCAACATTTATGGGACGCCTGAAAGGGTGGCTCCTAATGAACAAATTCTGTTTACTGGTAGAACCCTGGTCTCCTTCCCCGCTACACTGTGCTTCCCAGCTATGCTGCGCTTCCCCGCTACACTGTACTTCTGCTTTCTTAATGAATAATTACCACTGAGTCACATCCCTATCCCCATGAGCTGCATCTCAACTCCATTCAAACAACCCATATTCCTGAAGCTGGACCCTGGACTATGTCACACTCCGAACTTCTGAAATACTGCACTCCAGTGAACCAGTACCCGATCAGAAACTTATCCTTCCAGCTTTCTCCCCGACTTTCACCTACTACAACTGCTCCTGTGACCTCAGTCCCTGGACTCTTCACCTTTCTCTATGGTTATCAGAGAAGGTGTCACTATTTCATGTCCCAGCCAGCTGGGTCCAGGACCCTCAGCACCTGCGTCTATCACCCATGCTTATAACCAGCTACCTCCCATATGCTTAGGATTCAGGAACTCATTTCTTCCAGCCACTTCACTCCTAAGTGCTAAGCCCGTAGCCTGCTGCCATACTGCGCTCCTTGAGAGCTTATTAGTTCTGCTGGTTCTAGTTTAGACTTGCAATGTCTAACTTTAGGAGATGTAACTTAAAGATCAGAGGAACAAATGTTGGTGTCTATTTCAGGGGTTTCCCAACTAAAATCCTCTCTGAAAACTAGAATTTATATCCTAAAAGACACAGAAATCTTTAGGGCAAGGGGTAGATGCATTAAAGAAATCAAGAGTGAAAAAGGGTAAAAGATGTCACTGCACTTAAGAAAAGCTAAAGAGCTAGCCATGAAGTCATTAGGATACAAACAACAATAAAACAAACAAACAAAAAAACCAAACCCATTCCGTCAAGTCGATTCTGACTTACAGTGGCCCTATAGGACAAAGTAGAACTGCACTTTAGGGTTTCCAAGCAGCAGCTGGTAGATTCAAACTGCAGACCTTCCAGTTAGCAACTGATCTCTTAACCACTACGCCACCAGGGCTCCAATTAAGAATATAGGACTTGAACTGAGCACAAGCTTTTACCAGGCATTAGAACACTGGCACATTGCTGTGAGTTCCCAAGACACTGTTAACACAACGATAGGATTAGAGTTCTGTCATTGTACAAACAACACTATCTAGGGAAGAAGAATATACCATCTTGTAGAATAAATAATCTCATAAGAATATGGAGGCTGGATCCTCAGCTAAACTAGAATTTCTCCCTCTGCTATCAATGCACTGTAGATTTAGAAATCAGCACTCAGATTTGTGGACAAGTCTTTGTTCCATTGTTGTCAATCAGTTTGTGGGGCTTTATCACTCCTGAGAGAGCTGAAATAATTGAATTTCTGGACTTCTGAGGAGGAGAGGTTGGAACAGGAAATAACTACATTAAGGCTTCCAAAAGGTAGAACATCAACTATTGTTTAGCAGAAAATTCCTCCCTGGAAAATTCCGATCCCATTTCCTAATCCAGTGGCCTGTGATGGCTTCTAGGTCTAGGTCTATACCTGTTCATACTCACAAGTAAGAGCCAAGAAGTACTGTGAATCTCTGTGATAATGGAACATACAGTCTATGATTAAGTCTTTATAACTAATAAATAACTGATTAAAAAAAGACACAGAGACAGAACAATATTAGTATCTATTTATAGATAACTCAAAAAAAAAAAAAAAAAAACTCAAAAGACCCTAGAAAAATCTAAGGTCAATGAAAGAATATACAGAATTCGAGACTTTTGATCAGAACCTTCCTCAATAACATAAGTATTAATGATTTCCGTATTGACAAAATCCCCTGTGTCACATGACAGATTGAGAATGGGGCTAGTCTTCAACCTAGTAATTTTCATTTATCACTACAACTGAAATCATAGATGTAAATGGAAATTTCTGCTCACTTGGCTACTTTCCTGCTTGACTGAATTTTATAATGAAAATGTCTGTTCTTTTCAGACAGAGCACAAGTGTCATTCCCATTTTACACCCCAGGCAAAGAATGAAAGCATTTGTTTGGATGCAGAATTACTTAAATGTGTGTCATTGCAAGCTGCAGCACATGTATGGATGTAGCAGTTTAAAATTCTCTTAAATAATAAAGGAAAAGGCATCGAATGAAGGTGCATGTAGGCTTCAGACATCTTCAAACTAGTTCCTCACGTCTGAAACAGTCGGCCCGCCTTCCTTTCCAGGCCCTTCTCAACCAGAAAGTGGTGGAGTTGTGCCAGAGACCATTCCATTACCTCAAACGTCTTCCAGGTCAACAATCCAAAGTCACGTGATAACTCCATCTTCAGTTCACCTCTCCAGGGAGCAAATATTTCAAGAGCAAACATTCCAGGCATGCAGAAGCTCGGCCTTTAAATCAAGCTGAGCCTTAATAATTTTTCAAAGTAAGGGTGGCTCTGCCTTACACAGAAAACACACAAAAAGGCAAATCTCTCATTTTAGAATCAACATTTAGCAATGAGGAGACTGAACGTGAATAAGGCTTTTAATTTTAAAGAAGTAATTCTGGGGTATCCCTCATTCCAAACAGTACAGTTTCTGCCTTCTACTTCAAATTAAAAAGATGGCTAGAATGTACATTAAAGGGAAATTATACTTAAGGTTTCAGTTGTTTTAACCCAGAAATGTGGTGGTTTTGAAAAAATGCTAGGAAAGAGGTGAATTTTTAGTAAGAATAAATGGAGACTGGAATTACATAAGAATAGTATGAGTAAGTGATTTGCCATTTTGTAGCCAAGACGGCCTTTCTAAAAATACGATCAGGCTGACAGGTCATGGAAATCTCCGGTACCTAAGCTTAAGGTGACCCATTTAAATGAAGTGTTTATTCAAGGTCATCCCCAAGGAAGGCTCTGTCTGCCTTTCTAGGTGTCAAAAGAAGTGAAAGTTTAGTTGTCTCTCCGGGCCTAACACGCACTCCCACTCATGCCATTATATGATCATTCTAGGTGCTTCTTAGTTCATTTTTGGATGATGTTCCAACTGTCTGGACATTTCGAAGCCTTACCTTTTAAGTTTCTGTAACAGGCGGACTAGTTAGTTAAAGCCTTTGAAAATATGCACATTAAAGATCATGTTTAGTAGGCAATCTCTTAGGGAAAACAGAGCTGAGGTATTGAAAAGCCAACTAAACTACAAAATAAGTACAGACGACATATTTGATAACAGTTCTCATCAACAAGTGAACATGCATCAACTATCACAATAAATAACAAATAATATGTGTGCTTTTTGGAATTCTGATTACTTGACAAGATCATCTTATCATTACTCATTAAGCAGTTGTTTATTTTAGCATTCCTGTATTAGGGGCCCTGGTAGCTAGTGGTTAAGAGCTCAGCTGCTAACCAAAAGGTCAGCAATTTGAATCCACTAGGTGCTCCTTGGAAACCCTATAGGGTAATTCTACTTTGTCCTACAGGGTCGCTATGAGTCGAAATCAACTTGACGGCAACGGGTTTGGTTTGGTTTTACTTATATTGGGACGGTTTTCCATGTTCTGCTTTCAAATTACTTAATTCTCTTCTTCTCTGTTAAAACTTTAGCGCAAACGTAAGGACACCTCTGTTTAAAATGCTAATTCCAATACTAAGATTACATCTAGATTTTATAAAGTATTTTGCAAGGAATCTTATATTTAAGGTAAACAACAACAAAAAAAACCCATTGCCGTCGAGTCAATTCCAACTCATAGCTACCCTATAGGACAGAGTAGAACTGCCCCACAGAGTTTCCAAGGAGCTGCTGGTGGATTCAAACTGCTGACCTTTTGGTTAGCAGCCACAGCACTTAATTGCTACACCACCAAGGTTTCCATATTTAAGGTAAAGTCCCTAAAAATGTTTTTTAAAGTCATATTTTAAGAGAGGATGTACTTTATCAAATCTTTATTTTTTTTTTAAATGTGGTAAATAAACCCTAGAGATTTAAGCCTGATTTGTTTTATTTTTGCATATTAGTTATTAACTGGCAAATAAATAAATAAAAATATAAAAGCAAAACAAAGCAACGACAAAACCCTGGAGTCTGGTGATAGCCCAGTGTGAGATCTATTTTTGCAACAACAGGGTTCCACATAAAATTTATTCAAATCTTAATTAATTCTCATGCATGAAATCAAGGGCCCAAGCGAATTTTTTAAAAGCTGAGAACAATCATATCCTTTTCCTAAAACAGATTTTTATCCCAAATGATAGTCTATAGTTAAGCCGATAGATAATAATGAAATAATAGGCATATCACGAGCTCAGGTTTAATCCGAGCTCTTTGTTTAACACACACACACACACACACACACACACACACCCCTAAATTTACCACATACTGATGAGGAAACTGGTGTACATCTGAGATAAGACGTCCAAGGAGGCTAACGTTTAGTACTCTGGGAATCACATGGAGTCTGAATTCTTGGCACATCCAAAGGAAAAGGAGCAGTGAATAGTCAGAGCCACAGTCTGGTAATAGTGACTCAGGAATCATGAACCAGGCCTTTGTGAAACCACTGCGTTGATGAGTTCTCCTGGCTGGCATGTGCACTGCAGGAAAAAGAACCACCCGGGAAGACTCTTAGGAAACACCAATATTAGGATTTCCCAAGGAAGCTCTGGAGAAATGAGCCAGAGAAGGAGAATGACAGTCAACAAAGGGAAAGGCAGAATCAGCAGGATGATAATGGTTTGGGAAGACAATGGTCAACAGGGTCAGATAACACAGTGCCACTAAAGCGGACCAGGAAGACCAATGTCCAGTGGATCTGACAATGTGAAAGACAGCAAAGAGCTCACTCTGCAGAGCTGAAGGGACTATGCCCGATAACAGCTGAGAGTGGAGGGAGCTAGAGATCAGAAAGATCAAATAGGAACTGGCAACAAGCATATCAAGAAGCACGGCCGTGAATGAGGAGAAAGCAATGGTGGAGGCGGGAGGAAAATATCGGTCAGGTGGCTGAAATGGGGACCAGGGGGTCTCTGATGAATAGGGAGATAGGAGACGGCTCCAGATGACTGATATGTTACATTAAACAAAGGGTAAGAAGGCCGAAGGTCTTGCTGAAGTCACAGGTTAGATCCTTTGAGTCTAAAGAGCCTGGTAAAGAAAATTCACACCCTTAAGTTCAGACTCAACTGAGAATTCTGATTAAAAACTTCAGATGAGAATAAAGGTGCAGAAAGGAAAATGAGCTCAAGTTTATTTAAGTAAAATGCAGGATAACCTTTTGGCACACGAAACATGAGCCTATTAATATTAAATATGCTTAGAGAATATCATAAACCCCTGACTTACGATTTACTTCTAAGCTTTCAATAAAGCAAGGGTTATACGACCTACTCATAAAAATTCAGCAACTCTGAGAAACTCATTATCTTCCCAGCTGATAAAGATAGAGAAAAAAAAAATTTTTTTTTATACCATCCAATAAATAAGGAGATCTTCAGTAACATCCAAGCCTTTCGAGAAATAAATAAAAACACAAGTTTATATTTAACACTGAAGAGAAAAATTTAGGGAGCTCAGACTGGGTAACATTCTAGAAAATTCACATACCAGATCAATAAAGCAATACCAAAATCTCCAAACCCATTGCTGTCGAGTTGATTCCAACTCATAGCCACCGTATAAGACAGAATAGAACTGCCCCATAGGGTTTCCAAGGCTGTAATCTTCGCAGACACAAACTGCCACATCTTTCTCCTGCAGAGCAGCTGGTAGATTCAAAATGCCAACCTTTTGACTATCAGCTGAGCCCAGGGCTCCCTACACCACCAGGGTGCCATACTAAAGCAATAGGATGCCCAAACTTTTTAATAGCATAAAAAGTCTTAAGCCTCTGGAGGCTGGATTAACCCCTGAAACTACTGCCCTAAAATAATCTTTAAACCTTAAACCAAAAATATTCCCTGAAGTCTTCTTAAAACCCAATAACTGTTTAGCTTAACTAGTAAAAAATGTCTACCTTGAGCATTGAGCATTGTGCTCTTTTAAGAACCATCTTTATGGGATCAAATTAACAACAGCAATTTGCAAGATTATATAGGAAATTCAGGAGGCAGTAAGTTTATGTTGCAAACCCTAGTGGTGTAGGGGTTAAGAGCTATGGATGCTAACCAAAAGGTTGGCAGTTCAAATCCACCGGGTGCTCCTTGGAAATCTATGGGGAAGTTCTACCCTGTCCTCTAGGGCCGCTATGAGTTGGAATCGACATGAGGGCAGTGGGGTTTTTTTTAAGTTTATGTTAATCGGGGGGAACAACTCATAAAAGGAAGGTGACAAGGCTTGAAGGATGTAATCACTGTCACTGAATTGTACACATAGAAACTTGAACTGGTGCATGTTTTCGCTGTGTATATTCTCAAAAACAATAATAAATATAAAAAAAAAAGAGTTGTAAATCTCTAAGGGGGTACCAGCGTCCACATCGAGCACCTAGCTAAACACCACGTTCATCTAAGTACTTAATAAAGGCTTTGAAATACGAGAGGAATGGAAGTTTGCATGTGACTGCTAATCTAAAGGTTGAGAGTTTGAACCCACCCAGCAGCAGCTCCAGGAAAGGCCTGGCGATCTGTTTCCGTTAAGATCACAGCCAAGAAAACCCTGTGCAGCTGTTCTACTGTGTCATACACGGGGCCGCCAGAAGTCAAAATCGGCTCAACGCTAACAGTTTCATTTTTGTTTGTATTTTGTTTTTAATGTTTAGTATCCATAACTAGTATCCTAACTCCTGAAGTACAGCATAAGAATTTGAAGTAAGTTTCTAAAATCCATTACCACTGTGAATAACATTTGGGACACGGTTTCTGTTAAAGCAATTCTATAAAATTCGATTTAAAATCTAAGTATAATGAAACCATCGTGAGCTGATGGAATGGTATGTTTTAGCTTTAAACACAAATACCTTTGGTACACACCAGACACATCTAGGATAGGTTTGAGCCTGTTACCCACGGGTAAGAGTCTCACATTCTATTCAGAAAATTGCAAAACAGTTGGTTTTCTAATCTGAGACTCCCATGTGACTTCTTGGTTTTTAAATAAAACCTGCCCTTCCTCTGCTGATTCATACTACCATAATCTTAGGAGTTCTTTTTAGGCCTATGAAATTGCTGCTGCATACCCTTGGTCTAGTGTTTTTTACCCTTGGTCTTAGTGTTGAGGTTAGCCTTTCTTTTGCCTTTCCTTTCTTTTATCGATATTTGGCTAAATCCTCAATTCATTCATTTGATACACACTTACTAAAGTACTTTCTGTGTGCCATGCTTGAAGCTCTGAGGGTATGTCAGTGAATGAAACAAAGTCCTGATTATTACATAGAGTTTACATTGCAGACAAAAAAAATTATTTCCCAATTTATGGGCGATGCAGGAAAATTTTAGTGTTCAGCACCATGAACTGTTTATTTCCAATATCCAAACCCAAGCCCACTGCCATCGAATTGGTTCCAACTCTACCCTATAGGACAGAGTAGAACTGCCCCATAGGATTTCCAAGAAGCGTCTGGTAGATTCGAACAGCCGATCTTGTGTTTAGCAGCCAAGCTCTTAACCACTGTGCCACTAGGACTTCATCCCAATATAGTGCTGCTATTATTCTTTCTTCTTGACAGGCCCTCAAATCCACTGACCGTAATACTCTCTCCCACTCTATTACCCTCTTATAGCTTTGCTATTAAAATTCAAAAATGATTAAGAGCTATACCACCAGGTGGCTACAGGTTATGGAAGTATTACTCCCTAGTATAATCACAGTTTTTTCTCTAATCTAATTGTACCATCAGTTAATAAAACTGACATACCCCAGTAATAAATACTTATTCTGGTGCACAGACTTTACACTGTAACATGGAATAAGAACGTGTTATTTAAGAGGGGATTTTAGCATATTTTTTTAGCATATTAATAAAATTGACATGTGCAAGATAAATAAAGCCATGTTGAACGTTCAGATATTTTTCTTGACACCAGACAAAAAATAGAAATAATGAAATAGATTAATGTCTTTCCAAACTAAAAATATAACTTCTAGACTAGTCCAAATTTAGGTAATCAACCTTCCTGACACTATTTTAATTTTCCAATATTTCTTCCCAATACTACCAACACAAATATTTTTTCCTGGAATATTCCATGCACATTTTTAATTCACACTTCATTTTCTCTACGTATCTTTCAGAATCCCTATCATTCCTCACCATCTTTCAAGAAACTTTTCCCAAATGTTCCAGGTCACATTGCCATCTCCCTACCTCTTAGTCTCACAGCCATCTGACATAAAACAGTCCATACCATCTGGTCATAAAGTAGATTATTAATTAAGATACCCACTGCTGTCAAGTCAATTCTGACTCATAACGGTCCTACAGGACAGAGTAGAATTGCCCCATAGGGTTCCCAAGAAGCAACTTGAGGATTTGAACTGCTAACCTTTTGGTTAGCAGCCAAGCTCTTAACCACTGCGCCATCAGGGCTCCACTAATTAAGATAGGGAATACAACAGCTTAAACAGATTTTTGGCTAGGGTAGAACACTGGGAGAAGATGGAGTCTAGATTGACCATGTTAACTTTGAGGTGCTGGAACAAACACCTGTTATTAAATGAGTAGAGAAGATCAGCATATTTCCAGTAGAAAAACAATCATAACTGTAAACCTCTAGAATACCTTAATTAAATAGTAAAATTCTTCCCTCACTCCTATAAAATGGACATAAACGTACTTTTAGGTATTGTTATGGAGTGAACTGTGTCCCCTAAAAATGAGTGTCAACTTGCTAGGCCATGATTCCCAGTATTGTGATTGTCCACCATTTTGTCATCTAATGTGATTTTACCATGTGTTGTAAAGCCTACCTCTATGATGTGATATGAGGCAGGATTAGAGGCAGTTATGTTAATGAGACAGGACTCAATCCACACGATTAGCTTGTATCTTGACTCAATTCTTGAGATATAAAAGAGAGAAGGGAGCAGAGACAGAGGGACCACATACCACCAAGAAAGTAGTGGCAGGAGCAGAGCATGTCCTTAGGAACCAGGATCCCTGCACTGAGAAGTTCCTAAACCAGGAAAGATGGATGACAAGGATCTTTCCCCAGAAACCAAGAAAGAAAGACTTTCCCTGGAGCTGGTGCCCCAAATTTGAACTTCCAGCAGTAAGAGCATAAATTTCTCTTTGTTAAAGCCATCCACTTGTGATATTTCTGTTACAGCAGCACTAGATAACTAAGACAGGTATGTATAATCATAAATTATACCACCCAAGGAAAAGCAAACATCTTACAAAGTCAATACATAGTACACAACAATCCTAGGTCTATTAAATCCCAGGTTAGCTGTATCCAACACAGAGTTTAGACAGCAAATAAGGGCACATTCAATTAACAATAATTTGACTTGAGATCTTTAATCTTAAAAGTTCTAGATTAAAAAAAAAAATGCCTGGAAGCCTTGCACTCACTCTTTTCCTGCCTTCCCACATACGCCTTCTTGTTAAATTTCCCCACAAGGAGATAATAAAAATCATTCACTGTGATTTCACTGAGCTGTCTATTCTGCTACTTACCCGAGTATTTCTCAACTCTGCTCTTACAGCTATATTCTTGATTCTTCCGCTATTATGAAAGACAAAATTAGACATTAGAGCCCGCCCTCTTCCCTTGCCACCATCCTTCCACAGGAAGAAGACCTGGCCAGAAGCTTCCATAAAGATTACAGCCTAGAAAATCCTATGGGTCAGTTCCACCCTGTCCTCTAGGGTCGCTATTAGTCAAAATCAACTCGACAGCACACAACAACAACAACATGACATTTGTGTCGTGACTATGCCAATATTGCTCAGACCTGGGCAATGATGTATCCTGTCTTTAATTTTACAACATTTTTTTTACTTTTCAATTTCTGGTTCTTCTTATCTCTATAGTGAATGTTGTTGTTAGTGGCCCTCGAGTTGGCCACCAAATCATAGCAACCCTAGGTGTTACAATGTAGAAGAGCTCCGTTGGGTTTTCCTAGCTGTAATCTTTACAAGAACAGATGGCCAGCCCTTTTCTTCTGCAGAGCCTCTAGGTGGGTTCAAACAGCCAATCTTTGGGTTAGCAGTGATCAGAAGCCACTTGTGCTACCCAGGATCCTTCTAAAGTTAATATTTGTCCCATTCTTTTTTTTTTTTTTTTTTTTTGAGGCTGACAGTCTTGCTGTAATTGGGAGAAAATGGGCTGCAGTGCATTTGGCAGATTGAGAGTTGCCAGCAGCCAATTTTGGGGTTTGTGCAGGCAGCTGAGGCGCTTAGGACCCCCAGCCTCATATGGTAAAGAAAGGAAGAAGAGGTCAAGTTCTAACCCACATGGGAAAGCTGGTCCCTGGTACAGTTTCTCTTCCTCTCCTCACTCTCAGGAAGGTGGGGGAAGGGCATCATTTCCCCTTGCTGCTAAACTTTCCTTTGGGAGAGGCTGGGGAGGGTAGACAAAAACTCCTAGTGGAGACAGCCTCTCCCACTGGCCCCCAGCTGGCCTTTGCTCCCTTCCAGTCACTTCACAGCAGAGTCCAAATCCAGAACCGTGTGTGTTTTGTGGGCTGAGGATGGTGAAGAAGGACAGGGTATCCAGAGGCAAGACAGGGGTAGCGGGGTGTGTCAAGGGGTAGTGGCCATTCTTGGCAGTTCCAGGGAAACAGGGCCTTTCTCTCAAGTACCCTGCACAGGCTCAATGGCAGCAATGGCCACCTGCCTTCCCAGGAGGGCTCCAAACCCTCATGGAGTGCCTTAAGAGTGGAGAGGGCTCAGCCAAGGACGACCACAGAGATGACGAAGAAGACAATGAGGATGAGGAAGATTTTGACCATAAGCCACCAATTGGAGATGACTGACTGGAAGTCCTTGAGGATCTCTGAGTGGGCAGCCTCAACATCCAGCTGGGCTCCTAGCATGTTCTCGTCGATTCTCTGAACGGTTTCCTCCTGTTCCTTAATCATGTGTGCCAATTGCTGAAAGATGCTACCCAGCTCAACGACTGTAGACTCAATGTTCTGCATAGTGTCTGCTCAACTCTGGATGTAGGAATCCTGCTAGCCAATGAGCTGCAGCTGCTTCATTTTCTATGTACCCATTGCTACCACATCCCTCCCAAACTCTCCAAGAGAACATACAGATCACTAAGTACAGGCAAGTCCACCAGGTAATTCCTCAGCTCCATTTTTCCCTGGAAACCTCCCTCCTGGGGCCCTCTCCACTCTTCTCCCCCAACCTGGAATGGCTGCTGTTCAGACTGCTGCACAGCTGTTGTCTTGAGACTTCCCTTCATCATCAGGTTTCAAAGCAAAGCCTGAGACTCACTGACAGGGAAGAAAAAAGACTCCGGGGACACACCACCAGAAAGAGATGAATTCATCAAGGGATGGGGAAGAAAGGCCAAGTTTAATGGAGTACTGTAACAAAAAAAAGGAAGATAATGGAATATATCCCTAGACTGTACAGCTAAGCAAGTACTGAGAGCTTTCTGTGTCAAGTGTTTAAATTGGGAACATCTCATAACATCCTTTGATACTGAAACTCAAAATCTCCTTAACTCAGGCTTTAGACTGACTGTCGTCTTTATGTTGTTTCTTGCATTCATGATGCTGATTGTGTGTGTGTGTGTGTATGTGTGTGTGTGTAACTGTAAAAAAAGCATCATTAATTTTCCCCTCAATGCCTTTTAGTCAATTCTTTCACGAAGCATAAACATCTTAAATAACCTTTTTCAAATGTACTGAAATACTTGAGAAAATTCTTTCTCTTAATTTCATTTCAGTATTCTTGATATAAGGAGCCCTGGTGGCAGAGTGGTTACAACAACCTACTACTAACCAAAATGTCAATGGTTGGAAACCACCAGCAGCTCTGTGGGAGGACGATGTGGCAGTCTACTTCCATAGAGATTTACAGCCTTGGAAAGCCTGTAGGGTCGCTATGAGTCGGAATCAACTTGATGGCAGTGGGTTTGGTTTTGGATTCTTGATATAATGGACTCTTCACAGTAAAGAAATGAGCAGTTGAGCTTTATTGGGTACCATTTGGAGATATTATAAAGGTGTGCAGCACTTGATTTACAACATGAAAACTGAAAAATTTAAGTCCATAAAAATACATTTCTTAGTCCTTTTCCTAGAGAGAAAATACATCAGTAATGTCCTATGATTTGTTATGGTAATGTTGTAGATTGAATTGTGTCCCCGAAAAACATGTGTTGTAAGTCCTATGCCTGTGGTTATAATCTCATTTGGGAATGGGTTGTCTCTGATACGTGAATGAGGCAGGGTTAGTGTAGGGCATGCTTGAGTTAATCTCTTACAAAACATAAAAGGAGCAGAGATGACAGAACATGGGTGCCAAGCTACATGGATGGAGCTCTCCAAAGAATCGGGAAACAGAAGCTGAAAAGACAAGGACCTTCCCCCAGAGCTGACAGAGAGGTGCCTTCCCCTGGAGTTGGCGCTCTGAATTCCAGCTTCTAGCCTCTAAACTGTGAGAAAATTTAGTTTTGTTTGGTAAAGCCATCCACTTGTGGCATTTCCGTTACAGCAGTACTAGATAACTAGACAACAGGAGCCCTGGTGGCATAGTGGTTAAGAGCTCAGCTGCTAACCAAAAGGCTGGCAGTTCAAATCCTCCACCTGCTCCTTGGAAACCCTATGGGGCAGTTCTGCTCTATCCTATAGGATCGCTATGAGTCAGAAGTGACCTAACAACAACAACAAAGATAACTAAGACAGGCAATAAACCCATGCCTAATATATCTTATACATTACTTATATAATTTAATTAGTTTACTCATTAAAGCATAATGAAAACTGGAGTTTCATGGCAAGGGCCTAAGTTAATGCAATTTAATCCACTGTTGCAATATTGGATTTAAGCCATCCACCTATCCAAGAACCATAGTAATAGGTGTCCCCACTGCTCTAAACTTTAACTTACATTTTATAAGTTTTTATCTGGTTACAATTATTCATGTGGCACAGAACATGGCGCCTTGGATGGACAAATCCTCCATACACAGCTGTGTTTTCTACTAGAGCCCTTTGGCACGTAATTTGCTGGCTAGGAAGATAAACATCAAGACTGAAATCATGATGGGATCTAAGTTTGCTATTTGTTTTGGGAAATAACATAATGAGAATTGAGACCTAAAGACAAAAGGGAAAATCCGTTTCCTTTTTCTGCTGGGGGCAGGGGTGATGGCTAGTAACACACCACTTGAGAAAGATGCTCCAAACTTGGAAGACTAAAAGAGAACTCTGATAAGAGTCAATTGCTTTCTTGATTCCCCCATTGTAATCATTTGTGGTCACATCAGGAAAAAATTAAAATGGAAAATTCCATGACAAAAGACACCAGCCCGATATTAGCTTGAAACACTGTTTTCTTCATATTAAATTTATATTAAAACAGCAAGCTGGGATGTTTAATGGAAGCTGGGTCATGATTTCCAAGACTGAATTCTGCAGCTGTAACGAAGAAACACCTATTTATTGGTTGGCACATACGCAAAAGTAATTTCAGGCCAAGAGATCTGACTGATGCCAAATAGAGAGAAATTAAAACCTCAAAATAACATAAATCCACCGTGTTCAGCTGATGTGTTATTAAATCTAAAGACATTTTTTTGTTTTTGTAAAATACGTGGAAACATGAAATGGGACCTCATGAAATTTAAGTTACATGTGACTTTTTTTACTTCTGTGGACGTCTCTCTTTTCTCTCTATCTGTCCGTCCATCCATCCATCCATCCATCCGTCCATCCACATGCATGTAATCTAAAAACATCTTAAAAAATTAAACACTAAATATGTTTTTCACACGCTTACCCACTGCCGCTGAGTTGATTCCAACTCATAGGAACCCTATAGGACAGAGCAGAACTGCCCCATAGGGTTTCCAAGGAGCAGCTCGTGGATTCAAACTGCTAACCTGCAGCCGAGCTCTTAACCACTGCGCCACCTGGTCTCCTTTCAGGTGCTTAGCTGTTCATTATAAAAGCAAACCGCAAACTATGGGGGTGATCTTTTTTTTTTTTTTTTCATATTCCAGGCTCTCGCAGAAAGCTACAATACACTTATACAATTATTGATTAAATTCAAACAGCACTGGTATTTCATACCAAAAAAAAAAAAAAAATGGCAAAATATGAATAACCAGAGCAGCAGATGATTCCTGAGTTTCTGCTCACCATTCTTCATGACTGAAATATTAGCCTTAAAAAAAAAAAAGCTTTCTACTTTCAAAAATTCTAAGCTTAGTTGCCAAAAGGCAAGTTGAGTACCATATGCATACATAGAAAAAAAAAAGGTATGCCTTCAAAAAACTCAAAAAAAATCCATTACTATCGAGTGGATCTAAAACATAGGACAGATAAGTTCTACCCAAAGGGTATCCAAGGCTGTAATCTTTACGGAATCAGGCTACCAAGTCTTTCTCCAACATAAGCAACTGGTAGGTTCGAACTGCTGACCTTTTAGTTAGTGCGAGCACTTAAACACTGCACCACCAGGGCTCCTTATGTATTCAATGCCAGATTGAAAATAATCCTCTAAAAAAAAAGTTAAACTAAAAATGGTAACGGTAGTATCTGTTATAAATGAATAAAAACAGCAATGCTTTTTAAAAATTATTACTCTCATCATAACCTTTTTTCCCTGAAAATAGGGAACCATGTCCTATATACACCCTTTAAGTCCCGACCTTCAGGACTTTGCTCACATTTTATCTAAGTACCCATAGTGTGTCTCCATTCTTGCCCGTCCTTGAAATCTTGCCTGAAATGCTCTTTCCTGGCAAACCAAAATCCACTGCCGTCAAATCTATTCCCACTCACCAAAGACCTACAGGGGATAAACTCTGTGTTTTAATAAAATACTGACAATGGAGCACACCTATTGTGCATGACAATAAATTTTCAAAAGTTGTTTTTCTAATGATTCATGTTACTTAATGACACCTGAATATATCTCCAGTGGAAAAAGGCAAAATTAAAGATTTAATGAGAAAAATCACCCCATGCTATTATAACTCTTATTCCAGATAAAAGACAAGTTGCTAAGAAGTCCTAGAAAGAAGTCTTAATAGCAACTACAATAATTAAAAAGAGAAGACGCAGCAACCAGATTGGAGACAGCGTCAACAAAAGCCATTATAATTTCTTCTTTTCCAAATTTGATGAGAAAAAAATCAATCCTCCCAACTCACCTCCCTTCACAAACTATAGGAACCAAATCAAGCTGGTGTCTGTATTAAGAGGGCCAATGTGGAGCCTGGGCAGGGGGAAGGAGGCGGAATCCCAGGTCTTGACAGATGACCCAACTAGAAGAAAATCATTTTTATAGGTTTTCCTGCTTAACGAAACAAGAGGAAGCTTACCCTTCAATCCTCTCCTACCCAGGAGTCTACAAAATTACATAATCTGTACACACCCAACAATCCAGCCTGAAACAAATGCAGTTCCCAGATCTAATCTTGGGGGAAAAAAAAAAAGTAAGCCTGATCAAGGACCTTTCTAAACAGTGGTGATTAGTTTAAATTTGGTTGAAGATAGTAAGAATGGAGATACTTTCGTTTAATTTGGCAACATGCAGTTTTAAAAAATAAAATATATTTTCCCACAGGAAGTTACCACTACTGTATAAAGCTCATAAAAGCACAACCACCACTAGATAAATTAATGATCACTCTGTGAGTCCTTTCAAGACTTTTGACTTTTTTTTAAATCATTACCACTAACGGAAGATACACAATTTCATGTACTGATTTCATAGTCTTTTTTTTTTTTTCCTGATGATAAAACCAACTCATTTACGATAGAAATCAATAAGAAAAAGGCTTACATAAAATTAAAAATGGCTGTAGTACTACTGCTCGGATACAGATACTGGCAAAATTTCTCTTTTCTAAGCATATTTTCTTTCACATAGTTGAAACCCGACTCTACATACTGGTTTTGAAGGTTGTTAACTTGGAACATTCAAAGGTTCCACATGGGAGATCACATTAAAAGGAGTTTGATGTCTTCCAAGGATGGCTGATTAGCATTCCCTGACTAAGGAATGCCCAGTGATTCTGGTCATTCTTTATGAGATCATTATGCAGACAATCCTTAAAAACAAAGAACATTCAAGAATTTGCATCTCTCTAAGGGTTTTGTTTTTTTTTTAAGGGTTTTGTTTTTGGGTTTTAAGGGCTCCTTTGGAAACCCTGGTGGCGTAGTGGTTAAGTGCTACGGCTGTTTGAATCCACCAGGCGCTCCTTGGAAACTCTAGGGGGCAGTTCTACTCCGTCCTATAGGGTTGCTATGAGTTGGAATCGACTCGACAGCACTGGGTTTTTTGTTTTTTTTTTTCAAGCATCATTCCCATCCTAGTGTACGAGCAGCCATAGCACAAGCATCTCCCAGGACTTCATAAGTAGTAGGATCAATTCGTAAAGAGCCCTGGTGGCAAAATGGTAAGCGCTCAGCCTCTGACAAACTTTTAACTCAGTCCTGAAGTCACTCTTCAGGTCCACCCTTCAGCCAAAGATTAGACTGGCCCATAAAACAAAGCGAGACTAAACAGGCACACCAGCACAGGGGACAAGGACAAGAAGGCAGGAAGGGCTAGGAAAGCTGGTAACGGGGTACCCAGGGTGAGAAGGGGAGAGTGTAGACATGTTGTGGGGCTGGCAACCAATGTCACAAAGCAATATGTGTATTAATTGTTTAATGAGAAACTAATTTGCTCTGTAAACCGCCATCTAAAAGTACAATAAAAAAAGAAAAAATGTAATAAAAAAATGATGTTGTAGAATTTAAAAAAAAAAAAAAGGGTTAAGTGCTCAGCTGCTAACCAAAAAGTCGGCCACTCAAACCCATCAGCTGCCCCACGGGAGGAAAAGAGTTGGTGATCTGCTCTTGTAAACATTACAGCCTTGGAAACCCTACGGGGCAGTTCTACCCTGTCAGAGACATACAGTGGTTAAGAGCTCAGATACTCACCAAAGGGTAAAAAAAAAAAAAAAAAAATTTTTTTTTTTTTTTTAAAGGGTAGGCAGTTTGAATTCATCAGCTGCTCCTTGGAAACCCCATGGGACAGTTCTGCTCTGTCGTATAGGGTCACTATGGTTCGGGATTGACTTGAAGGCAACGGGTTTGCTTCTCCTTTTTATGAGTCGGAATTGACTCAAAGGCATGCAACAACCACGGGATCTATGCAGTGACTGGAGGAGCCACAAGTGCTGCCTTGTTATCACACTAGATTACTGTGCTGGTATGACTGGCCATTTACAGATCCCTAAAGTCTACAGCCCACCACCCATCTGCCAGTTGGTCATACTGTGGTGGGTTGCATGTTGCTATGATGCTGGAAGCTATGCCACCAGTATTTCAAATACCAGCAGGATTGCTCATGGGTAACCGTTTTATCAGAGCTTCTGGATTTAGACAGACTAGGAAGAAAGGCCTAGAGATCTACTTCCAAAAATTAGCCAGTGAAACCGTATGGATCACAACAGAATACCATCCGATATAGTGCTAGAAGATGGAAGACATCATTTCAGGTAAAGCAGAAGGTCAAAGAAAACGAGGAAACCCTCAAAGAGATGGATGGACACAATACTGAAAACAATGAGCTCAAACATACCAACAATAATGAGGATGGCCCAGGACTGGGCAATGTTTCATTCTGTTATACATCTAGTCGTACGGGTTGGAGCTGGCTCCATGGCAACTAACAACAACGACAAAGTCTACAATGATGTTCTCCCACCAGCTGCCATTCTCACAGTTAGGTAAAGTCTTACGTAACACTCTTAACTACTGTTCTTCTCTGTGACTTGTCTCAAGAGAATGGTCTAGCAAAAATCCAAATAATTATCCTGGTACAATATCTACCAGTGTTCAAATACATCCTCCTCACACTAAAGAAAATGAAGTTGACTATAGATAATTCATCAAAAAGCAGTAATCTAGAAAACAAGGCACGTTTGTCCTAAAATTTTACTTAAACAATAAAATTCAAAATTAAGATAGGGCGTTAATGCCTTCAATTCCTCATTTGGCCATATCTGAATAGTTTCCTGTCATCAGCACTTACAAGTTTAGAAAGTCTTGAATGTAAAAAGAAATAAACTGATATTTAAAGAAGCAATTTTTTAACTTCTAATTCCACTGTTGGATTAAGCTATTAACCTGACTTTGTTCCGATAAATCAGCAGTCATTTATATTATGTCTTCGCTTTTGCTGGTCTGAGACAAAGCTGAAGACTGTCAATTTCAATAGTGGATCTACTATACTCTGAAGGGTATTCATTCCAAAGGGAAGAGGCTGAAAACTTTGCAAAGAAAATATTCCCCTTGAATCATGGTGTGCTTGAATCCCATACGAGACAATTAATGAAATGTTGATGTGATTAAGACAGATCATACAGTCTGGTTGCAGGGGCATTACCAAAAGAAAGGGGTGAAATGAGAAAGCTGATTTTCCCTCAAGGGAAATCATCCAGTCCATGGGAAGAAAGTGGCAGCAGCAACCTAATCCACTTTCCCCATCTAGACAAGGAACACGAGATCCTGTAGAGCAAGTATGCCCAGGGCAAACGCATGATTTAGACAAAATTAACCCAGTGTAGCACTGAATTCTGCATCAGATCAAGAGGTCAGGAAGGTTGCATGCCAAGCATAACAGACATTTTTGTCTCTTCAAGCTCCGTTCTGATTTTTAATATGCTTAATGTTTAAGACAATCTTATCCTATTTTCTACATAGCACCTTTGTGAGAATTATCTACAGTAAAATCATCTCTAAAGGATATACTTGGATACAGAGAGAGATTTTAGAGGCAAACAGTAATTCTTTGTTCCAGCAGCGAGGTAATATGTAAGAATGTTATCTAAGACTTTACCTAAACCTAAAAAATTGGGGAAAGCGTGAGACAAGATGAATGTCTTGGTTCTACATTTGAAACCCTTGTGACTGTTAGAATTTCACTAAGTCTGAAAGCAGTGTCATTACTACGACTCTAAAAAAGAACACATTATTACATGGAGATTTATCCTGTACCATGGTATCTCCTTTATTAACACCTACTGTGATTTTTTTTTTTTAAGTATTATTTATCACCTCTAATTTACAGCCTTTGCCTCTAAAATTTAAATCAGGTAGACATTTGCTCTAATACGGATTTCTTGTTATACTGCAAGGAACACTGGATTAAGAGTCAAACTGGAGTACTCTGCTGGGCTCTAGTCCTGATTTGACCACTTACAAGCCTTATGAGTTACCGCAAGAGATCCAGGCACTCAGGCTCTCAGTATTTATGCCTGTGAACTGGAAATAATAAACACGGACTGCCTGGCCTAGGACGTGATTCAGCAGATGCCCTATTCAAATATAACAGGTTTGCTATCACTGTGGATAAGCGATTAGGAAATCTAGGGAGGGGAAGGGACGCAAGGAAAGGCAAATAAGCAAGGACAGAAGGGAGGGAGAGGAAGAAGGAGGGAAGGACAGAGGAAGGGAATGACAGGGAAGGAGAAGGGAAGGGAGAAAAAAAGGAAATAGAAAAAAACTGTTAAAATTAATGAGACTATCATTATTAAAAGGATTAATGTGTATGTGAGTTTTACACATATGTTTTTAATTCCTTTTCCTAAAATATAAGCATGCTATATATGGAAACTCTGGTGGCATAGTGGTTAAGTGCTACAGCTGCTAACCAAAGGGTCGGCAGTTCGAATCCACCAGGCACTCCTTGGAAACTCTATGGGGCAGTTCTACCCTGTCCTCTAGGGTCACTATGAGTCGGAATCAACTCGACGGCACTGGGACTGGGGATATAAATATATATATTCATTGGTTATTTTACCCACCTTGGACAATGCTTTTGATTTGAGACTTCTGGAAAATTTGCCATTATATAGGAATCAATCACCACTTGTCTGTCAATTTGTCATACTGCGGTGGATTATGTGTTGTTGTGATACCGGAAGCTATGCCACCAGTATTTCAAATACCAGCAGGGTCACGCACGGTGGACAGGTTTCAGCAGAGCTTCCAGACTAAGACTAGAAAGAAGGACCTGGCGATCTATCTCAGACGAAGTTGACCAGTGAAAACCGTATGAATAGCAGCGGAATGCTGTCTGATAGGGTGCCAGAAAATGAGCCCTCCAGGTTGGAAAACACTCAAAATATGACTGGGGAAGACCTGCCTCCTCTAAGGAGAGTGGACCTTAATGACGTGGATGGAGTTAAGCTTTCAGAACCATCATTAGCTAATGGGCACAACTCAAAATAAGAAGAAACAATTGCAAATATACATTAATAACTGGAATGTAGAATGTACGAACTATAATCTAGGAAAATAGAAAGCTGTCAAAAATGAAACAGAATGCTTGAAGATAGATATCCTAGATATTAGTGAGCTGAAATGGACTGGTATTGGCCATTTTGAATCAAGATAATCATATGGTCTGCTATGCTGGGAATGATAAATTGAAGAGTAATGGCGTCACATTCATCATCAAAAAGAACATTTCAAGACCTCTTCTGAAGTACAACGCTGCCAGCGATACGATAATATCCATATGCCTACAACGAAGATCAGTTAATACAACTATGATGCAAATTTATACACCAACCACTAAGGCCAAAGATGAGGAAATTGAAGATTTTTACCAACTTCTGCAGTCTGAAACTGATCAAACATGCAATCAAGATGCATCGATAATTACTGGCGATTGGAATGCAAAAGTTGGAAACAAACAAGGATTGGTAGTTGGAAAATACATGGCCTTGGTGACAGAATCCACGCCAAAGACCACAGGATAGAATTTTGCAAGCTAAATGAAGTATTCATTGCAAATACCTTTTTTTCTATAACAGAAACGGCGATTATGCACATACACCTCCCCGATGGGATACACAGGAATGAAATCAACTACATTTGCGCGAAGTGATGATGGAGAAGCTCAATATCATTAGTCAGAACAAAGCCAGGGAACAACTGCAGAATAGACCGTCAATTGCTCACATGCAAGTTCATGTTGAAGCTGAATAAAATTAGAACAAGTCCATGAGAGTCAAAGTATGACCTTGAGTATACCCCACCTGAATTTAGAGACCACCTCAAGAATATATTTGAAGCACGGGACACTAACGACTGAAGACCATACGAGTTGTGGAATGACATCAAGGACATCATATGTGAAGAAAGCAAAAGGTAAGGGATGTCAGAAGAAATGAAAACTTGCCTTTAAATGTTGAGTAACTAAAGCAAACGGAAGAAACGATGACGTAAAAGAGCTGAATAGAAAATTTCAAAGGGCAGCTTGAAAAGACAAAGTAAAGTATTCTAATGAAATTATTCTAATGAAATGTGCAAAGACTCGGAGTTAGGAAACGACAAGGGAAGTAAGTACATGTTCAACATTTCTCAGACGGAAAGAACCTAAGAAAAAATTCTAGCCTCAAGCTACAACATGAAAGTATTCTAGGGGGAGAATAGCTAGTGTCAATGTGCTTATTTAATAAAAAATACCAGGTACTAAACTGGAATTGGGAAATTTGCCAGACATGTCACGAGTGACCTGCCTTCTTCAATTATAAATGCCTTTATCTATGAATTTATATATCTTATACATTTTTTTTTTTTTTATATACATTATATACAAAAGGAGACCAGAATCTATTCAAAAGATGAAAGAGAAATTTGGGACCTGCTGATGGCAAAGCCCTGACAGAAAAACACCTTCCTAACCTTTCATATGGGGTTCCCTGGGGGGTGTGAACAGTTAATGCACACGGCTCTTAAACAAAAGGTTGGCATAGGTGTCGTAGAACAAAGGCCTGGTGATCTACTTCTAAAAAATCAACCATTGAAAACCCTACGAAGCACTGTTCTACTTCAACCCACGTGGGGTTGCCATGACTTGGAATCAACTGGACGGCAACTGGAGGTCCTTTCACGTGATATTTCAAATAAAGAACTATTTATGGGCTTTTCCCTTTCCCCCTGTCTCTAGGAGCCCTGGTGGGGAAGTGGTTTAAAACTACAGCTGCTAACCAAAAGGTCAGCAGTTTGAATCCACCAGATGCTCCTTGGAAACCCTATGGTGCAGTTCTACTCTGTCCTATAGGGTCACTATGGGTCAGAATCAACTCGACGGCAATGGGTTTGGTTTTTTGGTTTTCTCTCCATCCTGCGCATCAGGGTCTGCAAATATCTGTCAGTAAAATGTTATCTTTTGAAGGGGTTCTCCTTCCATTGTGGTTAAAAACATAAGGTGAAGACAGGTCATTACCATAACATTACTATCAAACAGGTGCTTTCCAGCTGTTAATTAGGTTCATTCTTCTATGAAGCCTTTAAGAAGAAACGCACAAGACCCCAATTCCATAATTCTAGACGTTCAGCATCCATGCAGCTCACCTAGGAAATGTGGTAAAATTAGGATTACTGGGCCCCAGTTACAGGGATTTTGGTTCAGAAGTTCCAGATTACAAGAATCTGTAATCTTAAGAAGTATCCTGGGGGCTCAGAAATACTGTTCTTATACTATCAGAGCACAGAGTACTACCTCAATGGTCCCATATAGAGTGGAAATACACTGAAGGAGGAGAAGTCTGTATACTTGATCTAATTAGAACATCTTTCTTTTTGTGCCAAAAGACCAGCCCAATCAACACCAGCCTCGGGGCTGGCCCGCTCACCTAGGCATCGGTAGGGAATCACGATGTGGGCGTGGGTCTTGCACTGCTTGCGGCCCCGCTTGCACCAGTTCTGGATGGTCACTGGTTGGTTGGCTTCTACCACATTGGTGATCTGCAGTTCAGGATAGACCTGGGAGAGCACAGAGAAAGAACAAACTGTTACTTGGGGCAGGAGCTTCTACCTGGCGTGTACAATGAATAGCTGCCATTATTGTAAGATTTTGCTATCCTCTAAGAGTCAAGCTCCTTGGAAACCTTATGAGGCAGCTCTACTCTGTCCTGTAGGGTCGCTATGAGTAGGAATCGATTGGACAACAGGTTTGGCTTGGTTTTGGTTGTCCAGCCTCCCCTAATTCTGATCAAGCTAAAGAAATTCAGTGTAAAGAAAAAATGCAAGTGATAAAAGCACACAGCCATTGCATTAATAATACGAAGCAAGGTGACTGAATGTATTTTATTGCACACACTCAGGCTAAAAATATGTTTTCCAGGGAAGATAAAGTAGAAATAAGGTGGTGGGGGAATACCCTTAATATGCATGGGGTCATTTCTGATGTCAAATAAACTAGGATGGGGTGATGTTCTGTAATGTCCTAAATAAATGTTATAGTAGATATGCCTGGGGATATTATCTTTACCTCAATTCAGCCTGCCTGTGTCTTATTAATTAGACAAAGATTTCACATACAGGATGTGATACACAACAGGTTTTCTTTATAAAAATTCTCTTTATTCCAAGTAATTTACATAGAAATAATTTATCAAAAAGTTATCCTGTGGTATTTGGATAAACAATTGCACTCATGAATCTCTTCCCTTAATAACTATTTAACTACAGCTCTTTACCTAGATTCTGTTCTTAGGAAACCGAAGTGTTGATTTAGCACTTGAAAGAAAGGTGAAACTCGGTTCACCAGAATACATTTGTCCCCTAAGATAATCTTTAGACTTTAAACCAAAAATATCCTCTTCAGTCTTCTTAAAACCAAACAGTAGTCTAGCTTAGAGAAAAAAAAAAAATACCCGTGGCTGTTGAGTTGAGTTGGTTCCGACTCATAGCAACTCTATGGGATAGAGTAGAACTGCCCCACAGAGCTTCCAAGGACCGCCTGGTGGATTCCAACTTAACTACAGCACTGAACCATACGCCACCAGGATTTCCCAGTTTAGCTTCATTAGTTAAAATGTCTGCCTCCAGCATATTGCTATTTTAAGAACTATCTATATAGGATCAAACTGACAACACAGCAACTCAAAAGATTAGATTGGAACCTAAAAGGATAGTGAGTTTATGTTAATGAGGGAGGAAGAACTCAGAAGGAGGGTGAGAATGATTGCACAACTCAAAGAATGTAATCCATGTCACTGAACTGGACATGTAGAAACTGTTGGAACTGGTGTATCTTCTGCTGTATGTATTGTTAACAACAACAAAATAAAAATTAAAAAATAAACACATCTCTGAAATGTCAATTTGTATTTATTAATTATAAATGAAGATTTGAAAGAAAAATATAAACACCAAAAATTTATCTCCAAAACAGGCTTTTCCTTGTCTAACTCTTGCATTTCACCAGGGCTGCTAATTTGCCAGACCGAGACAATGAAGACAGAGAAGCACAGAGTAGTGACAGTATAAGCAAGGGGGCAGTTACTGTGACGGGCCATGAAATCACTAAACTGGAGGAAAGCACAGACATGAAGGGAGCGATTAGACAGTTAAAAGGTTGTAGGATCAATGACATGTAAGTCCTGGTGGGTGGGCGGAGGAGAGGCAGAGAATTTTTGGAGTAGAGGTACTAGAGAAAGTGGAACGGCAAGCAGAGGTGGTATCTGGAGAATTGACAGCTGAAATAAGGTTTTGGAGAAGTTGCCGTTATCAGTAATTGCACGGGGTGTAACAGGGGCATCAGGGTGAATGGCTGATGCGGGTGAATGAACTGAGGAACTGGGATATTGGAAGGATGATAGAGGTTGATATTAAAATCGTTAAGAATCGTGACAGGAGCAGTTGTATTAGAGATAATGACAGAGAGCCAGGATTTGAAATCGTCAAGGGTTTAAGGGGAATGCTGACAAGGTGACAAGAAGTGTCCACCAGGTGGGAGTGGTAATCTGGTTTGAGGAGTAGACGTCACAGCTGGGGACAGTGGTGGTTCAGTGGTATTATTCTCGCCTTCAACGAGGAACACCCACAGCATCTCTCTCAGTGGTGACCTGCATGTTGCGATGATGTTCAACTGGTCTCAGCAGAGCTTCCAGACTAAGACAGACTAGGAAGAAAGTCCTGGCAATCTACTTCAGAAAATCTCCCAGTGAAAACCCTATGGATCACAATAGTCTGATCCACAACTGATCACAGGCGTGGCACAGGACCAGACATTTTGTTCCATTGCACATGGGGTCACCATGAGTCATGGGCTGAATGGTTGGCAGCTAACAACAACAACTTCATAGCTGTGGGCGTGAGTGGCTTAAGAAGGAGGTGTGAGTGGCTTAAGAATAGTTTGGAAGTGAAAATGAGGAGCAAGGAGGACATGCCCGTCTCTAACCACAAGGCTATGAAGACTGTGAAAAAAGAACTACCTGAGAAGACTGTAGGGTAAGCAGTGTCCTTGGAAAAAAGCAGGTTTCAGAGCAAGATAAATAAAGTCCAGAGTGCTGGCTATGGGTACAGGGAATTTTGTTTATGAATGTCAATGGTAGCTCAGCACGACCTTGACTTTATGTAAAATGCTTGCTTTTTTGTCCACCATGGATTTTTTGCATTAACTCTGAATTTTTTTAATTGTATTTATCTTGATTCCTGAGTGCTTCATTCACCTCACCCTAGTCCCAGGCCTAGGATAAACAGCTAAAGAATAAGGCACCATGGCCACATAAACCAGAGACTCCATCAGCCTGAGACCAGAAGAACTAGATGGTACCCAGCTACCACCAATGACTGCCCTGACAGTCCCTGGTGGAGCGAGGCAAAGCTGGGATACAGAACACAAATTCTAGTAAAAAGACCACACTTGATGGTCGGACTGAGACTGGTGGGACCCCAGAAGACATGCCCCTCAGACCCTCTGTTAGCCCAGAACTAAAACCATTCCCAAAGCCAACTCTTCACACAAAGATTAGACTGGACTATAAGATGTAAAATGATACTGGTGAAGAGTGTGCTTCTTGGTTCAAGTAGATACATGAGACTAAATGAGCAGCTCCTGTCCAGAGGCGAGATGAGAAGGCAGAGGGGGACAGAAGCTCGTTGAATGGACACAGGAAGTACAGGGTGAAGAGGAGGTGTGTGCTGTCATATTGTAGGGAGAGCAACTAGGGTCATGTAACAACGTGTGTGTAAGTTTTTGTATGAGAAACTGACTTGAATTGTAAACTTTCACTTAAAGCACAATTTAAAAAAAAAAAAAAGGGAGCTTTCCACACACACAAAAAAAGAATAAGGCACCAATCACGGTGCAGTGTGTTAAGCGTGAAGGCAGGGTATATGTGCTTTGAGAACACAAAACTACCCACCGCGGCTGAGTAGATTCCAACTCATGGTGACCCTATGTGTACCAGAGGAGAACTGTGCTCCATGGGCTGATTTTTCATAAGCAGATCAAGCCTTTCTTTTGAGGGTAGACTAGCACTTCCAACCTTTACCCAGGGACTCCAATGAGAACACAAAATGGAGTGTCTAAATCTGAATCCTGGCGTAAGTGTCAGGAAAGTTATTCTTCAACACACTGGACAGCGCAAATGGTTGGTTAAATGCTCAACTACTAGCCACAAGGTTGGTGGCTCGAATCCACCCAGAGGTGCCTTGGAAGACCTATCACAGCCTTGAAAACCCTGTGGAGCACACTTCTACTCTGACAAATTAAAATCAAGGCTTCTCCCTAGAGCTCAATGATCAGCCAAATATTTACTTCCTGTTCCGTCCAGGAAACCGAAGGCATACCCACCACTTCCTGTGCTTGAACTTCTCTCTCCAGAGCGCTGACAAAGACAATTGTTAATACGGAGATCGAGGTGGAGATCATAAAATGTGAACCACATAAATCCCGTGTGTGATTTGCCTGTGGCCCCAATCACTAAAATGGAAGCAGTAACTCTGACCTGATTCAGCTACTTTTATTCAGAGATGAGGAGTTATTTAGATTTGCCAAAGATGATGAACTATTGATGTCCTGAAATCAGGAGGTTTATTTAAAGGAGGAGAAATATCAGCAATCACAGTAACAAAACTCATTTTGAAGTACCCAGTAAGGTTAGGTGAAAACCACATGTGTGAGCAAACCTCAACTAGGGAAAGCCAAAAACACAATGAAAAAAACATATTAAAGCTTCTGACAAAAATTCCAAATACGATCTATCTATATATATACCTATTAAGTAGAGTCCCTGGGTGGTGTAAAGGGTTAACACACTCAGCTGCTAACCAAAAGGTTGGAGGTTTGAGTCCAGCCAGCAGCACTTGGAAGAAAGGCCTGGCAATGTATTTCTCCAAAAATCAGCCACTGAAAATCCCATGGAGCACAGTACTAATCTGAGACACATGGGGTCACCAGGGGTTGCTTCTACGGCCACTCATTTACTGACACACCTATTAAGTAGCTCCAGTCTATAACCAAAGACAAATAAGTGTGCTTACATACTGAAAAAAAGAAAGCATAACTCGTAAGTTTTAGTCAAGAATAAAAATTAAATTAGACACTCAAATGTCTTCCTGGATAGGTAAATCCCTGACTTTTCACCATAATTAATTACAGGCATCGGTTTTTCGTGTTTTTTTTTTTTTTTTCTTTCAGTATCTCAAATCTTAACATAGAAAATGAGGCTATCTGAGGTCCTTGAGCTATTTAATTTGCATGTGTTTTCCGCCTAAAACAAGCATTAGCAAACGTCAACTCTCATGTCCCCTCCTTTTCTAAATGTTTCTTATGTGAACCTCAATTATAAACAACTATTTTCTTGATTATTTAAAATAAAAAAAAAAAAAAGACTTTAGGCAACTACCAAAACCAAACCCACTGCCGCCAAGTCGATTCCTACTCATAGTGACTCTACAGAACAGAGCAGAACCGCGTCACTGGGTTTCCAAGGCTGTAAACCTTTATGCAAGCAGACTGCCACATCTTTCTCTCTCAGGGCTGCCGAGAGGCTGGTGGGTTCGAACTCTCAACCTTTCCGTTAGCAGGCGAGTGCTTTAACCACTGCACCACCAGGGCTCCTTTAGATAAATAAACAAAACAAAAAGATAACTACAGCTATATTAATATATACTTAAAATAAAGCAGAAGAAAATCCAGGCCTATGTTAGCTACTTGAAGACTAAACTATCCTCAGCTCTTACAAATCTTCCTAGTTTACAACTACACAGAGCAGTCACTGTACAAATATATACAGACTGTGTTCTGAACACACTCTTGGCTAAGATTGCCTTGAGCACGCTTCAAATGCCCGAGCCCATTAGGGTCCCCGCCCGCAGCCACACCAACAGGGTTGGCAGTGTCATGTAATGTTAATCCCCCCTCGTGCTAACAGAATGCTTTATGGTATTTATTTATCGCAGTGTGCATCATTCATATCTGCGGTAAGTATGCATTGCAACGCCTTCCCAGGGAACATGCACTTTGCTGAAGGACAGAGGACACAATCTGGCACACAGTGACCTTCCCATGGCACTCCAGAGTCATTATCTTGGGTTTTAAGACTCTGAGAGCCTTCCAGACCCCTGCCCCAGCCCTCAGCTCTCCGAAGGTATACTCTTCCGCAATCAGGGGAAAGCACCTGCAGACTGGTGTGCTGCGCTGACACCTGTGGGCTCTAGCCAAAATGAAGGGTACAGTGACCGGAAGTCACGGGAAGTCAGAGCCAGTGACGATGCATATCAAAAAGTCACCGGGGAACAGGAACTAGGAATCTGGAAGAAGGAAAACGTGGTGGTGTGAGGATAGTGAGGCCAAGGGAGAGCCCCACACTTAAAACAGAGACAGAGAGAGAGATGAACAGATAGGGACAGCCTGGTGACCTCTAATTCTTACCAGGTGTGGCTAGCATTTGGCTTCTAATAGATTCCACTGTTCCCCTCAATAAGCTTTAAAAAAAAAAAAAAAATTTGCTGTGGAGTCCATTCCGATTCAGGGCAGGCGACCCTGTGTGTTTTGGTGTAGAATTTGCTCTACAGAGCTTTTTTCATGGTTCTGATGTTTCCGAAGAAGACTGCCAGGCCTTTCTTCCAAGGAGCCTCTGCATGGGTCTGAACCATCAACCCTTCAGTAAGTAGTTGAGTGCTTAACTGTTTCTGCCACCAGGGGCTCCTTCAATAAGCTTAAGACTTAATAAAAACCTAAAACATCAATAAACTTAAACTTAAGCTGAAGTTTTTAAACTTAAGCTACTTGAGTAGCTAGCTTTATGTCCTTTCCAATTAAGTAAAATCCAAGAAAAAAGCTCAGCTCAAATGTGCATTCGCCAATACAGGCAGTCCTCAACTTACTACATATTCTGAATTTCCACAAAGGGCACTTACGACTGCCCGTTTTTTTTTACATCTTATCATTAGTGGAAACCCTGGCGGCTAGGTCAGCACTCCAGGTGCTCCTTGGCGCTCCTTGGGAACTCTATGAGGCAGTTCTACTCTGTCCTACAGGGTCGCTATGAGTTGGAATCGACTTGATGGCAACGGGTTTGGGTTTTTTATCATTAGTAATATGTGCTACATACAATGTGGCAGCGTGTAATTTGCAGATGTTATTCTCAGATGTTCACTCACAGACATTCAAAGATCAGATTTATAAAGATACTGATGATAAACGGCAAAAATAATGCAAACTGAAAAAAAAAAAGGGGATATTCAACTTATGTCAGAACTGACTGACAACAGAGTCACTGGAACAGGTCCCCATCATAAATCAGCAACTACCTGTACTTCTTCCCTGATTCTTTGGTTCTCTGAGCACTCAGCACTTTATCCCACCACTTCATCTGATCACTGTCCAAGTTCTACCTCCCATTACACCTATGCATCTACCTTCCTGCCTGTTAGAATATGCAGTGAAACCTGTGGGAGCTGCAACTCAAAGGGACTGCCTTGTTTTTCCAGGTAGTCAAAGTTTTCAACCTTTGAAAGAGTGCAGTCTTTCAACTTTTTTATTGCTTGTTTTAGTGGCAAATATTTCAGTTGTCCTTTGACCTTCCACCTTACACAGGTTCCAGCTCTTGAAGGTTTTACTATATACTCCTTGAAAGCAAGCAAGGACCATATCTGATTCATTTTTGCATTTCCTCAACAGAGGCCAACACTATGATAGATAGCACAAAAAGTGGTATTTAACGAGTATTCCTAGTTCAGCTATTTGGTATCTCAGAATCCGTTCATTATAAACCCAAGAAAACCAAACCCATTGCTCGATTCCGACTCATAGTAACCCTGTAGGGCAGAGTAGAACTGCCCCAGAGGGTTCCCAAGGAGCACCTGGTGGATTCGAACTGCCAACCTTTTGGTGAATTCATGTAAGTATTATATTCATACATTAAGCGCCTATGTTGTTGTATGCTTTCGAGTTGATTCCAACTCATAGCGACCCTATAAGACACAGTAGAACTGCCCCATAGGGCTTCCTAGAGTGTAATCTTTATGGAACAGATTACCAGGTCTTTTCTGCCCTAGAGCAGCTGGTGGGTTTGAACCACCGACTTTTCGGTTAGCAGCCTAGCGTTTAACCACTGCATCATCAGGGCTCCCACTAGGTTGCTATGAGTTGTACTCTAGTCAACAGCACACAACAAAAGCTCCACAGGACATTATAAATATAACTCTTAAATAAAAAAACCCATTGCCGTCGCATCGATTCTGACTCTTAGTGACCCTATAGGACAGAGTAGAACTGCCCTATAGGGTTTCCAAGGCTGTAATCTTTCCACATCTTTGTCCCGTGGAATAGCTGTGGGTTTGAACCACTGGCCTTTCAGTTAGCAGACAAACACCTAATCACTGTACCACCAAGGCTCCTCTCTTAAATAAGACACTCTAAATAATTATTCAGAGAAACATAAGCAACTCAATGCCTTCCAATATTGCTCGTCCAACTATGATGTGACAACTTATACAAATAATAGCATCTTAAATAAAAACGGTTCATTAATGTTAATAAACACATAGCTGAGGAAGAACTAAAAGCCGGGTTCTCACTTAGGGCCTATCTGGCTGGTTCAGGAATATTAAAAGCAATCTTCCTTTCTAGTGGTAGAAATACGTTTTATCTTCCAAAGCTAATGAATCAGTACATAAAATAAACTTCTTTTTTTTTCTTTTAAATAGCAGATGAAATTTCAAAAGACCAACAACCAGTAAAAGTGGAAGCACGTAAAGAATCTTATGTCCATATTAGAAGGTAGCCTAAGTGGTTTTGCCCACTGCAGAAATACCTTATAACTTAGTCACCAGCAGAACATTTTCATTTTAAATTTAAAAGTATCTAAAAAGTCTCTCTTCAAACTGAAAGTAAATCAGTCTCAGACAAGATGACATTTAAGTTGTTAAAAATGTAAAACAAGAAGAGACGTTGATGGTATTTAAGGACGCCAAGAACATGTAGTTATAAGGAATTTAAGACATATGTTGTCAGAGTCCTAGAGAAACTCTCCTTTATTCCTGTTATGTATTGAATTTGGTTGGGTTTTTAAAAGTAACATTGAAGTCCTGGCCCCTATACCTGTAAATGTGACCCTGTTTGGAAAACAGGTTTTCTTTTGTTATGTTACCAGGGTCATACCAAGGCAGGATGGGTTCTAAACCTAATCCCTTCTGACTAGCGTTTTATAAAAAGGAAAAACAGACCAGGAGAGACCCATACGCACTGGGGAGACAGACGCCATGATGATGGAGGCGGACGCACCCACGCACCCAGGAACACCAAGCTACTAGAAGCTGGAAAACACAAAGAAAGGACTTCTGATGCCTTGATTTGGACTTCCAGCCTCCAGAACTGTGAGAAAATGAATTTCTGTTCTTTAAAGCCACCGATCTGTGGGATTTTTGTTATGGCCGCACTAGATAATTAAGACATTTTTCAACTTTAACGGCAAATGGGGGAACACTATAAGTCTCTTTTATGAACAGGCCACCTGGGGCAAGTGATTAATGCCCCAAATCAGGTTTACAACATAACTAAATTCCAAACAACCACAAGTATTTCCAGAACAGAAACTCCAATGTGGCTAACAAAAAGCTGAAAACAGAGTTAAGGGACAAGTAAATGGGGATTGCTACTAATCCTAAAAATAATTTGCTTACTGTTCTTTCTCGTGACTTCATTTTTTGAAATCAATTTTTAACTTAATACTCAAGGATGTTTCTCTTCTGAAAAGAATGCTGGAAATTACGCAGTGTTAAATAAAACGGTGTTTTAAACCTCTAAAGAAGGAGCCCTGATGGTGCAGTGGTTAAGCGCTCAGCTGAGAACCAAAAGGTCGATGGTTCGAACCCGCCAGCCACTCCACGGGGGACAGATGTGGCATTCTGCTTCCGTAACGATTACAGCCTTGGAGTCAGTAAACACCATGCCACGCTTTAGTTCATCTTAAAGAATTCACAGTTCTGTGAAAGGGTAGCCCAGTAGATCTGCGCCAGGGGCTTGCTGAACCTAAGGCAGACCCTAAAGGGGTTAAAAAGAGAACCTGCATTCCAGAGTTATCAGGAACAAGAAGGACTGGGACTTATGCCTGATTATTGAAACTGAGTAATAAGTGCATGGTGGTTCATTATACTATTTTTTCTACTGTGATACCTGCTCGAAATTTTACATGAAAAAGAATCAAAAGTTAAAAAGACTTGTCCAGGGGAAAGAGAGTCAAAGTTCTGAATTTACATTACAAGTAAAAAAAAAAAAAAAAGATCCAAATTGTATATGGATGACTTCAGCTAGCATGTATAAGTATAGACATGAAACAGAGACAAGTTCCCTAGCAAATTGTCACAGAGACAGCCTAATTACAGAAGAACTGCATCTTCTGAAAGCTTGCACGTATCAATTTTTTCTCAAAGAACCCACCTAATTGGATGTTAAGAAAAAAATAGAATAATTGAGGGTTGATTATATGCCAGACATACCGGCAAATAGTTTTGTGTGTAGCATTTCACGTAACCCTCGATGGCGTCATAATTGCTGTTTTTATAGAAGATGGAACTCGGAGCTAGAATGCGACAGCCAAAGCAGGTGCCATCCCTGAGCACTCAAAGAGTGCATCAATGACAAGTTTTAAACGACTAAACGTAAGCCTATAAACCAAAACAAAGCATGTGCTAGACGACGTATTTGTTTCTAGATTTAAATGACACACTTTCTCCTGTAAAATTTTCTGGAGTACAGAGAAAAATCACATCTGAAACTGTTCTCAACATAAATTATTTTAATAAAAGGGGATATTGGAAACAGGATTTCTAATTTAATTGAGGAAGAGAAATGGAAACCAAAAAAAGGTGTTGTCTACTTGCAACTTAACAAGGTGCTGAGATACGACTGCAATACTGGGAAGTAGGAGCAGTGTTTGCCCAACGATGGCCTTATAGAAAAGCAAAGAAAGCTGCAGGGCCTCAGCATACTTCCCAGTAACTTGGCCCAAGTCTGCTTCTGACGCTTTTATAAAGATATATTGTTATATACGTATATTCATACCCTTACGGTTGGAAAATATTGCCAAGAAGCTTGTTCAATTTATAAATCATTCTGATTCCAAAGCCCTGAATGTGAACTCAGATGTGGGAGCTGGGGGGAGAGACTAAGGAGGGCAGGGGGGTCCACACAAATAAACAGGCTAGGACGCATGTATGGAAACACAAACAGGTATGTACACACATAGCCCAAATTCTTGTTCTCTCTCTCAATATATGGTTAATTTTCTTATTTCAAAATATCCAAATTGGCTTTATCTCTTTTAGCTCTAAATCCTATGGTTTGTGCAAGCAAGCCTTATATTTATACAGATGGTAGGCATAAACGGTCAATATAGGGTCGCTATGAGTCAGAATCAACTCGACGAGTTATTGGGATTTTTTTTTAACGCATAAAGCAGCACAGCTGCTCACTAAAAAGGTCAGTACTTCGAATCCACCAGCTGCTCCTTGGAAACCCCATGGGGCAGTTCTACTCTGCCCCACAGGGTCACTATAAGTTGGAATCGACTCAACAGCATCGGGCTTTATATGCGTAAGATATATCCGTAGGTAGCTCCATGCTTCTATGTAAGATTTTTTCACTTAATATGAATTTTTGAATCTTTCAAATGCCTAAACCACAATGTGTATATACCTGTAATTTGTGGGTCAATTTTAGGCCCATAAAGGTCATGTACAGCAAAATAATAATGGCCAAGCACATACCATGGCCTCTGCCATTGCACCGCGTATACAGTATGCCCTCAAAGCTGCTAAGATTAAAAAGGGCACATCTGGTTTTCAAAAATATAATCTTAATTTTGGTTTTGTAGAGTGAAAAATAAAAAAGGTGCAGGGGGTTAACAAACAAGTCTTGTCTGGGAATCCCACGTTCAGTTGTATACTTTAGAGTAGAAACTTGAGCAAAGGAAATGTTTTGTTCAACTGACACAGACTGCAGCTCATTTAATAGGCACTTTTTGTCTTGCTCAGGCACTGGTGCGCTTTGTTCACTGATCCTGTTAATTTATAGACAAAACAACCATTCATTCGGAGCAAGAAGGTTAAAGGGATGCATGTAGTTAGCTGCGGAAAAGAAAACAGGAAAAGAGGGTCTACTCATAATCTAATAAACCAAAACCCGTTGCCGTCCAGTCAATTCCAACTCATACCGACCCTATAGGACAGAGCAGAACTGCCCTACAGAGTTTCCAAGGAGCACCTGGTTAGCAGCTGTAGCTCTCAACCACTACGCCACCAGGGTTTCCATAACCTAATGGGAGAGGTTATAAACAAAACCACACCCACCTGTCCAACTTTCCAGAGGAATCCCTGGGAACAAGACAAATAAACAAGAGGTAAAAGAAACTAGGGCAGTGGCTCAAACAGTTAAGCACATGGTTACTAACCCAAAGGTTGGTGGTTCAAATTGACCCAGAGGTACCTTGAAAGAAAGTCCCGGCAATTTGCTTCCAAAAGGTCATAGCCCCAAAAACCCAATGGAGGACAGTTCTACTCTACAACACATGGGGTCACCATAAGTCAGGATCAGCCCTATAGCAATTGGTTAACTTTCTCAGATAGAAATCTCTGCTCACTCTCGAAGCTTAACTAAAAACCCATTGCCGTTGAGTCGATTCCAACTCCTAGTGACCCTAAAGGGCAGAGTAGAACTGCCCCATAGGGTTTCCAAGGAGCAGCTAGTGGTTCGAACTTTGGACCTCCTGGTTAGCAGCCGCAGCTCTTAATCACTGTGCCACCAGGGCTCCACTTGAAGCTTAACCTGTTCAAAACTGAACGCCTGGTCTCCCTCCACAGACCTGCTCCTTAGGGTATGTATGCTATTATTGCCACAAACACGAGTTCCTAACTTGCACGAGGTGCTCTGCATGTTAGGGATACAGAGCAGGGGAGCCTGTGTTTTAAGTTCTCTCCTCAAAGTAAGAGAAAGAACGATGCTGGGACTTTATTCTCATTTAATTTATAACATTTAACTTTTATACCACATGTTGTGGAAAAACATGTTGGCTTCATCCTAACATAAAGCAAGACATGGTCTCAAGTTGGCCAAACAGCCTTCCTGGATTGCTCAGCTGGGGAAGGGTGAAGGCTGGATTTGAACGGGGGTCCGTCTGGTATCTAAGCTCATGTTCTCTTCACTGCACTCCACCCCAGGGCCACTCTTATCACAGCATCTCTGGGCATCCCCCCTCATCTGTGGAGCAGGGGGATGGGCAGGATTATCTTGCATTTCGTTCTACACACTAACATTTTGTGATTCAAGTTCCCTTCTCTCCCCAATCCAACCTACTCTCCAACAGAGGTTAATTTTTCTAAAAGTGTCTTCACCGGCAAACACTCATGCTAAGAACCTCCCATGACTCCCATTCATTTCCAGAATTAGGTCTCAAATCCCCAGATTTACAATCAAGACCCTCTGCTTTACAGTCTCATTCCACCTCTCAAAATTTCTAAACTCTCTCTCAGTTAGATTGACTTGTGTATCCATGGAAACCCTGGTGGTATAGTGGTTAAGGTCTATGTCTGCTAACCCAAAGGTCAGCAGTTTGAATCCACGAGGTGCTCCTTGAAAATCCTGCAGTTCTACTCTGTCCTATAGGGTCCGACTATGAGTCAGAATTGACTCGATGGCAGTGGATTTGGTTTTTATTGGTTTTGTGTATCCATAAACTGCTGAGCCAAAAACATCACCTTGGCACTCAGCAACACGAGATACAAAACCCTAGCCTCAACAGTGTTCGATAAATATTTGCGAAATCTGCCTGCATTGACTTTGAGAAGAAATAAGATTACTGAGACGGAGTTGATGCAGTATACTTCCTTTTTTCTTCTCCCTTCCCAAAGCCTTTGGTTTAAATTAATTGATTTAAAAAAAAAAAAAAAACTCTAATTCAAAAGAAAGATAAAATTCTAATTTTTGTTCTTTCACCTTAGTTTATGTTTCAAGGGGCTTATTATCCTAGTTTTATTCTGTTTATATAGTCCCTTTTTTTTTTTTTTTTCTTTTCTAGTCCCTTAGGCCAATATTTGGGTACTGTGAGTTCATTAATGCAAGTGGTCACTTTAGGCTGTTAAATGATGGATAATTTATATAGTTATTTTCAAAATGTTTCCACCGATAGCGGCACTTTATCTAGTATAGAACAGAGGAAATTGTTCTATCAAAGGACTACGGGGGTGGGGGGTGGGGTACAAATGAGGGTCTGTTGTGTTATTTTGTGTACAAACTATCCCAAAACTTAGCTTCAAACATCTGTATTATTTATCTATTGCTAAGGAGCCTTGGTTGTGCAAATGGTTAAGCACTCAGCTGCTAACCAAACAGTTGGTAGTTCAAACCCACCCAGTAGAGCTCTGTGTGAGAAAGACCTAGCAACATGTTTCCATAAAGATTACAGTCTAGAAAACCCTATATGGCGGCTCTACTCTGTCACATACGGTCACTATAAGTCAGTATGATTCATGGGCACCTAACAACAACAAAGTTATCCATTGCTGCCTAACAATTACCCTAAAACTTAACCAGTTAAAACAATAAATATCATTATGTCGCACAGTTTGGGAGGGTCAGGAGTCTAGCATGGCTTAGTTGGGTGATCCTAACTCTTAAGAGGTTGCAATAAAGATGTCAGCTAGATCCCATGAAGGCTTGACTAGGTTACCAGATCTACTTCCATGTAGCTTATTTGCATGCCAGGCAAGCTAATGCTGGCTGTTGGCAGGAGGCCTCAGTTCCTCACTGCATAGGTATCTCCACAGTGCTGCTTGACTGTCGTCATGACATGGCAACTGGCTTCCCCACAGCAAGTGATCCATGAAGCAAGAGCCACATATTTTTCATGACTGAGCCTCATACACCATCATTTCTGCAATATCTTATTGTTTTTGCATTTCAGCCCTGTGGGAGAAGACGATACATGGGTGTGAATACCAGGAAATAAGGATCACTGGGGACCATATTAGAGGGTAGCTGCCATATAACAGAGGGCAGTAGTGGTTCAGTGGTAGAATTCTTGCCTTCTACAAAGGAGACTCAGGTTTGATTCCTGGCCAATGCACCTCATGCACAGCTACCACCCACCTGTCAGTGGAGGCTTCTACGTTGCTATGATGCTGAGAAGGTTTCAAAGAAGCTTCCAGACTAAGGACTGATGAGGAAGAAAGGCCAGTGGAAACCCTGTGGACCACAACGGTCTAATCCTTTTGTGTATGGGGCAGACTTGACAGCAGCTAACATCAGAAAAACTACACAATAATTTAGAATTACAATTTTGTGGGCTGACCGGGCAATTCTTCAAGTGGTGTCATCAGCTACAGCACCTCAAGGAAGGCTGCAAGGTCCACCCTGGCCTTGCATACACAGCTGGCAGTTAGGGCTGCTGGCTGAGAGCCTCCAATCTCTCCCACTTGGGCTTCTCTACATGGCTAAGTGGACATCTGCCAAGCATGGGAGTCTCAATGTCTTAGTTATCTAGTGCTGCTATAACAGAAATAGCACAAGTGGATGACTTTAAAAGAGATTTATTCTCTCACAGTTCAGGAAGCTAGAAGACCAAATTCAGGGCACCAGCTCCAGGAGAATGCTTTATCTGTTAGCTCTGGGGGAAGGTCCTTGTCATCAATCTTCCCTTGGGTCTAGGAGTTTCTCAGTGCAGGGACCAGGTCCAAAAGACACACTCTTCTCCTGGCTCTTCTTGCTTGGTGGTAATGAGGTCCCCCTCCTCTCTACTCTCTTTTCTCTTTTACATCCCAACTCACTTCTCTCTTTTATATCTCAAAAGAGGCAGACTCAAGATACAACCTAATACTATAGATTTGAGTCCTGTCTCATTAACTTAACGGCCTCTAATCCTGAATTATGAACATCATACAGTTTAGGATGTACAACATAGGAAAATTACATCAGATCACAAAACAGTGGACAACCACACAATACTGGGAATCATGACCTAGCCAAGTTGACACACATTTTGGGTGGACATAATTCAATCCCTAACACTTAGGGAGGGTGAACTTCTTATGTGGTGCCTGGCTTCCTAAAGTACAAAAGAAGACAATTCCAGGCCTTCTTAAGGTTTAGAACCAGAACTGGCCCACTGTCACTTCCACTCCATTCAGTTGGTTAAAGCAAGTCTCAGGTTCAACCAAAATTTAAGAGGTCACCATACATGGGTGTAACTACCTCAAGGTACAATTCGTTAGCAACCAGCAATGGAACATACTACCATGGGGTCACATAAAAGACAATCTAGGGACATAGTTTGCTTAATGTGTTCAGAAAGCACACTTCATGATCACTTAGGATATTAAAACTGAAGGTTTAAAGCCATAGTACATTTATAGTTCTACTATTGAGTGTCTATCATGATACCTGCATCTTAACTGGGTGAAAACAAACTGAGGACAATCTGGGCTAGGGGCCAACATCTCCCCAATACTTGCCACAAAATCTCTCAATTTCTACCAGAGGAAGGAAACTATCTCTGCAAAAGGAAACCACAGACCACATTTTAGGGGAGGTTGATTCATTGTAGAGAAGAATGTAGAGCCCCCATCTAGACTGCTCCATGTCAACAACAGGCCACCCATGAGCATTTTCTAAATGTCTACTAATATGCTCTGGGACAAAATTAAGCTTCGGATAAATGCCTGGTAAGGTAGAATCTCTAGAAACCTTAATTCTGAGGAACACCTTGTGTCTCTGGTCCTTTTTCCTGCAGGAGCCACAGGAGGTCAGCAATAAATACATGATGAAGAAATCAAAGAAAAGCTCAAAACAATGTGGACTGTGCAAAGAAAAAGTGTAAAGAAAAATGCAAATGAGCACTGCATAGAAGAAAACTAGTATGCTTGGGGGGAGGAGGGAATATATGGACACCAAGACAAAAAGGCATAGATCGAATAAATCCTCAACTTCAACGACTAGTTTCAACCTATCTCCTCAGTCAAACTTTACAAGGGCTCATAGCCAGGAAGAGAGGTAATAAAAAATTCTTTTACTTTTTCTCCCTAATCTTGCCCTTGGCCTAGGGCAGTATCAAAGAAATCATGGGTGGAAAATGACAATGTTAATGATAACAAAACAACCCAACAGCAGAGAATAAGAATTGAGAGGATCACAGGACCGCAAAGACTGTGGACTAGATAATTCACCATCAAAATAGTCATAGTTGACACATCATGGTAAACCAACCACCAACTGATATAATGGACAGGTTAAGCAAGGCAATCCTTTGGAAAAACAAATTTAACCAGAGAGTTAAATTGGTTAGCAGAAGGTCAAAATGAGGTCACTGTCATGAGTTCAGTTGGCTTTGCTCAGTCCTGGGACCACAGACTGCTAACAGCTGCTTCTCTGACTCAGCCAGCTGTCTCTGAACATCTGTGTTTGGTCACAAGAGAGACTGAGTGAGTGTGTAAAGAAATCATTCCCCATTCAGAGGGGAAAAGTCAGTAAATGAGTACCCCTGTGGATGGTAACAAATAATAATAGTTTCTGTATATTTTTAAAAAGTCATTTGCAGAATGGATAGATGCCACTATATAGTGGATAAATATCTTCATGGTGCTAAACAAAAGCACCAATCTACTTGGAATTTTATACCGGTGAAGCCAGTTTCAATAATAAAAACATCTTCTGGTAATAACTAGTTAAGATGAAAGGCATCCAACCAAAAGAAGAATCTATATATAAGTGGAGCCCCGGTGGCACAGTGGTTAAGAGCTCAGCTGCTAATCAAATGGTCGACAGTTCAAATCCACCAGCTGCTCCTTGGAAACCCTATAGGGCAGTTCTACTCTGTCCTATAGGGTCACTATGAGTCAGAATCGACTCAACGGCAATGGGTTATATATATGAGCATAGAATAAATGAACAGTACAGATATAGAGGTGCTGTCATAAAAAGACTGGCTGTAAACAATGAATCTGTCTACATACAGAACCTAAGACTGTGGGAATCACGGCTACAGAACAGGCTAAGATTATTACTTTGAAAATATAAAAATAATATAACTTACAAAACCTGTGAGAAGGGAGAGGTAGAGAAACTGTAAGAATATCATTTCCTTTGTCTTTCATAGCAGTGAATCACAACTGTCTCAAATTAAAACATGAAATTAAAAAAGAAAAGAACAAAGGTAAATACAGATTTTCCATCAACGCAAAAAATATTCAAACTTACAAACGAAAACTACTTGTTATTTCTAATCAGAATAGTTACAAAGTGGAAAGTGATAGGAAAATCCTAAAATATCAATAAGCGTTGTCCTAGATAGCTCCAGATGCACAATTCAATAGAAAATGTCAAACAATGTTTAAGTTCTCGGGGAATATCTCTCTACCTTGCACCCAACCCAATCCCCCCCACAAAAAAAGTTAAAGTCATAATGCATCATGAGCTACAGCTGTTAACCAAAAGGTCGGCAGTTCAAATCCACCAGGCACTCCTTGGAAGCTCTGTGGGGCAGTTCTACTCTGTCCTGTAGGGTCGCTATGAGTCGCAATCAACTCTGACAGCACAGGGTTAGCTTATATGTTACCTACTCCCCAGCCTATAAACAAACAAAACACTCTTTGCTATCAAACCCAACTCACAGAGACCCCATATAGGGTTTTCTTGGGAAAGGAGCCCTGGTGGCAAAAACAGTTAAGCACTTGGCTGCTAACTGAAAGGCTGGTGGTTCGAACTCACCTTGCAACTCTGCAGGAAAGACCTGGTGACTGGCTTCCATAAAGATTATACAGCCTAGGAAGCCCGTGGGGCAGTTCTCCTCTGTCACGTGCAGTCACTATGAGTTGAAATCGACCTAATAATAATCTTTTCTGAAGCAAATCACCAGGCCTTTCTTCTCTGGTGTTTCTGGGTGGGTTTGAATTGCCAACCTTTACGTGGGGAGTGAAGTGCAAACCATTTGTGCCACCCAGGGAGCCCCAACCTATAAAACTTTTCTAATCTATACCCATTGGGTTGGGCTATGGTCATTATTATTAAGTGTGCCCCAGGCCACATAGCCCATCCTTTTCTGGTAACAGCCCCTCTCCCCACACTATGTGGCTCTGGTCCAGCTGTCAAGCAGGCCACACACCCACAACACCAAGGCGGGCCAGTCCCAGTGACCAGTCCAAGGGTGGCTGCGTAACCACAAACAGGGCCAATCAGAATCCTTCCTTGGAATTACAATGCCCACCAGCAGAAGTCGAGATGACAAGCTGGGATGACAGCTTCCAAAGCTCCCTGGTCTCCTGATGGAAGCCCATCTCAGCAGGAGAAAATGAGGCCAACACGAGGGATAGGCAGAAAACACAAAAGACCCCAAAATAAAAATTCTAGGCAGCAGCAATGAGTCCTAGTTCCAGTGCCTGAGGACCTAGTTTCTGTGTTCCTGATTTTTAACTCTGTGTGCTACCTCTGTATCTTTCCTATCTGTGGGATAAATGATTCTCATGTATGCAAGCTAGTTTGAGTGGGTTTCTGTCACTTGGTGTCATGGATTGAATTGGGTCCCCCCCCAAATACCTATCAGCTTGGCTAGGTCATGATTCCCTTGTATGATTGTATAACTGTCTACCATTTTATCATCTCATGTGATTTCCCTATGTGTTGTAAATCTTACCTCTATGATGTAGTAAGATGGACCAGTGACAGTTATATTGACGAGATCTACAAGATTAGATAGTGTCTTAAGCCAATCTCATCTGAGATATAAAAGAGAGAAGCAAGCAGAGAGACATGGGGACCTCATACCACCAAGAAAGCAGCTCCAGGAGTAGAGCGTGTCCTTTGGACCTGAGGTTCCTGCACTGAGATGCTCCCAAACCAAAAAGACTGATGACAAGGACCTTCCCGTAGAGCCGACAGAGAGAGAGAAAGCCTTTCCCTGGGGCCGGTGCCCTGAATTCGGATTTCTAGCCTACTGGACCGTGAGAGAATAAGCTTCTCTTTGTTAGAGCCATCCACTTGTGGTATTTCTGTTACAGTAGCACTAGATGACTAAGGCACTTAGCAACAGAAATAGCCCAATTGACCCACCTTTACTAGTGCTCCCCTCCCTTCTCAGGAAAGAGGACTTTCTTCTCCTTTCTAAGACTCATCCAGTCACTTATCCACTGTCTCATTTCTCCCTAGTTTGTACGAAAACTTCTCCAGAAACCCGAGCCTCATTTTCTTATTATGATGGATACCTACCCTTTCCAGAGTCAGATTTTTTCCTTTAGCTTAAGACCCTAGGAGCTCTGGTGGCACAGTGGGTAAGCGTTGGGCTGCTAACCAAAAGGTTGGCAGTTTGAATCCATCAGCTGCTCCTTGGAAGCCCTATGGGGCAGTTCTCTGTCTTATAGGGTCTCTATGAGTCAGAATCAGCTCAAAGGCAATAGGGTTTTAAGTCCCTAACATTTGAAAAAACCAAACAAAATAGAACAAAGGCAAAGTTTTCCTGTTGATGCTGAATTGTCCTGAAGCTTCTGGGTCTTTTATCAAGATTCCACAGTGGTCCTCACCATTCATTCATGTACTTTCTCCTGCCACTCACTGCGATTTGACTTCTTCCCAAATTAGTCCATCGAAATTACTATCCTGAAGGTCAATCAATCCAAAAATGACAACACTAAACGAGTTGCCGTTGAGTCCATCTGACTCATGATGACCCCACGTGTTGCAGAGTTGAACTGTGCTCCAAAAAGTTTTCACCACTGTGACCTTTGGGAAGCTGATCCAAGGCCTTTCTGGCATTTTTATCACCCAGGGACTCCTTCAAGATCAACAATGGCCTCTTACCTGAAGTCCAACCAAAACCAAACCTCCTGCTGTCGAGTCAATTTCGACTCATAACGACCCTTTTGGACAGAATAGAACTGCCCCACACGGTTTCTGAAGAGCACCTGGTGGCTTCAAACTGTCAACCTTTTGGTTAGCAGCCATAGCTCTTAACCATTGCACCACCAGGGTTTCCTTAATTGAAATCAGAAGAATGCTTTGTCAGGAAAAAAAAATGACCAAGACTTGGAAATGGGCAAAAGAAATTCTTGGATGTCCTTGCAGTGCAATCCAAGAGTTGTCTTGCAGACCCTTGGAGGGTGAGGTCATCTGATTCTACACGGTGCAATCCTCTGACTGACTTGCTGAGGACTGGGCTATTTTATAACTCTGTAAGGATCTACATGGTAGAAAAACCATAGCAATTCAAAGGTTTCCTGTCCCATGCAATGCAGATGATTCCTGATGATCCCTCTTCATAGTTATGCAAATCAATTTTGCAGAAAAGAATTTAAAGCTAAGTCAAATTGGGACAGCTTTAAGTTTTACAGATATATATATATGGAAAGAGAATACAACGCTGACGCACAGCTTTCCTGACTTTAAACCAATCAGCATCCCCTTGTTCTGTCCGAACAACTGCCTCTTGATCTATGTAAAGGTTCCTCATGAGCACAATTAAGTGTTCTGGAATTCCCATTCTTGGCAATGTTATCCGTAATTTGTTATGATCCACACAGTCGAATGCCTTTGTGGCCAGAATGCTCCTTAGAAGCAAGGATGGCGAGACTACATCTTACGTACTTTGGACATGTTGTCAGGAGGGATCAGTCCCTGGAGAAAGACATCATGCTTGGCAGAGTACAGGGTCAGCAGAAAAGAGGAAGACCCTCAACGAGGTGGATTGACACAGTGGCTGCAACAATGAGCTCAAGAATAACAATGATTTTAAGAGTGGCTCAGGACTGGGCAGGGTTTCGTTCTGTTATGCATAGGGTCGCTATGAGTCGGAACCTACTCAATGGCACCTAACAACAACAACAACATATATATGGAGCCCTGATGCACTGTGGTTAAGTATTCTGCTGCTAACCAAAAGGTCAGCTGTACAAATCCACCAGCCGCTCTATGGGAGAAAGATGTAGCAGTCTGCTTCCACGTAGATTTACAGCCTTGGAAACCCTACAGGCAGTTCTACTCTGTCTTACAGGGTCACTATGAGCTCAAATCGAGTTGATGGCAATGGGTTTTGGGTTCGTACAAATACACACACACATATACACACACACACACAGTAAAAGCTGAAACTTGTGTAAGGCAGAAACCTGTGGGAGGAGGAAAACTTAAATAGAGAGCAACTGGGAAGAGGTAAGAGTGCACACTGTCAAAGGCGGAAAACTTGCGAGACCTGGAAAAACATGGCAGTCATGTAGAGTTCTGGTTCTCACAAGTCTCACTGTATATAAAACCTTCAAAATATGGTCATTTCCATATGGTAAACATCTCAGTTATACTTACAACCAGTCAGTTCAGACTACCATATTCCAAGTGCTCCCGAACCACATGTGGCCAGTGGCCTAGAGACTGAGCAGTGCTGGGTAGAGACCCCAGTAGGGCAGGCCACAGCAACAAGGCAAAAGGGGGATTTTTTTGAAATGCAAATCTACGGTTGCTCCCCATCTTTAAAAAACAAAAAAACACTTTCAATGACTTGCCGTCATTATAGAATAAAGACTCAATTCATTAAAATGGCTCACAAGGCCTGATGTCCTGGTGCTTTCTCCAGCCTGAAGTCTGTCTAACCTATCTGAAGTCTCTGGCCCATGTATGCACCATCGCACAAGGCCTCAGTGCGTGGTGACCAGAATTGAAGGAGGAAGGAGAGACTGTCAGGTGGCTCACTCTCCTCCACCTCCTGCCCTAGTGCCATCGACAATCTGGCCAAGGCATGGGACTAGGAAGAGCCTTGGGCAAAGAACAAATTAAAAAAAAAAAAGAAGTGAAGCTTCTCAGCCAATGATAGGATCTATGTGTGGAATGGAAACCCTGGTGGCGTAGTGGTTAAGAGCTATGGCTGCTAAGCAAAAGGCTGGCAGTACGAATCTATCAGGCGCTCCTTGGAAACTCTATGGGGCAGTTCTGTTCTGTCCTATAGGGTCACTACAAGTCAGAATTGACTTGACGGTAATGGGTATGTGTGGAATGGGACATAAGACGCACTCCCAGGGTCATGAAGAGTAATTTTCATAGGGCTCTCATAAGAAAGGCCTGGTGAGCTATTTCGGAAAGATCACAGCTACTGAAAACCCTATGGAGTACAGTTCTACTCTGAAAAAGATAGCATCACCAGGAGTTGGACTAGGCTTGCAGGTAGACAGATATAAAATATCTGATTATTCCTAAGTGAAACTAAGCGAGCAAAAACTTAAACACAAACTACAAAGTACACATCAAAACAGTCATACACCACAAAAGTCAGTCAAAGTCCTTGACTAAGTTTTAGCTTTAGCTGTTTCTTTTTAAAATTCTATTAAACACTCAGAATGCATAACACTCTCTCTCTATATATATATATCCCAGAAAGTGAAATGGTATCAAGAACCTAAAACCACACATGAACACCGAGTTCCACTTTACTGATTCAGAACTTCTCAACAAAATTGTATCACAGGAACTCTTCAGCAGAACACAATATTTTCACAATGTTTTATTTTAACAGTGTCATATCAAGGCAGAAGTGAATTAATTATCATCAACACCTAATTAATAAATAAGCAGGCAGGCTGTTTTTCTGAGAAGGCATACAAATAAAGGACTTAAATGTTACTGAGTTCCACTTAAATAGGAAGAGTTATCTTTCACATCACACTTTATACGCCAAGGTCAAAATTACTTGATATATAATAGATTATGATAACCTAGATGCACTGACCTTTCTTAAACAGAGTGCTACCAAGAAAAACATAATTCATTAAACATTCATTCTGGATCCTAGAAGGCTAAAGCAAATTTTCTAGTACAGAAAGAATTATAACAAAGAAAATGCTGCCAGGCTATCCAATGTTTACACTGAGCTTAAGGAATTTTGTTTTGCCAAGACGTGCAAGACTAATTCCTTTAAATGTTCTTAAAGCACAAACAGCCACATGTCCTAGGAAGCACGCGATAAAATGCCTGGGATTCCAGTTATTTTAAAACGAATTAATAAAGAAGGAGCGCCCTGTACAATAAGGGCAAAGAGACTAGAAAGAATTAGCAAAGAATAAACATCTCCACAAAGTCAGAGGACATGATTTCTAGGATAGAATGCTAAATAAAAAGAGCAAAGTACAGAACAGTGCTCGGAGTCAGCTACCTTTTGTTAGGAAAAGGGAGGAAAATATAATATAGTCTCTTGGACAGGAAGGATAACTCAGGAACAATAAAAATGTTTATCAATAGAGGTGGGTGGCAAGTGAGATTTCTAAGACTAACTTTTTATAGCATTTTCAAAGTTTTAGCAATGCAAACATTTTACATCTTCAAAAAGTTAAAACTCATGGGGGGAGGCGCGGGGAGCTAAAATTGAATACAAACAGAAATAAAAGAACCAAAACATATCAAATTGGAAACATAAATAGAATTCATGCTAGTAACTGTTAAACAGAACACCTTGACCATACAGACTTGGGAGGCTATATTCTAAAGAGAAAAGGAAGTGCCAAGATCTCTTAAACTTTATACTCAGTTGGTTTATTGACGGTAGGAATCACAGCTTGGCAAAACACGTATGCATCTTGGAGGGTTGAGCAAAGAAACATACTAATAGAATGACGAATCATTAAATTGCAACATATTAATAGAACGGTGAATCATTAAACTGCAAGTGATATGATACAAACGAAACGTAAGAGAAGTTAAATAAAAAAAATAAAATGAATATACAGTTTGCAACATGAACTTTTGACTGCCAGAGGGGACGTACTTCTTGGCAATACTGCAGGATCCCCTCCTTGGTGCCAATGCAGGTTTTGGTCCCCGACGGGTCAGACTCCCACTTCCCGTTCTGCACGTTCATATGCATGTTCAGCTTGCCACAGAACATGGCAATCTGGGGTTCTGCCAGCAGGCCAGTGTTTCCGTCCGTGGGCACCTAAAAAAGAGAAGTTTTGGTGAGTTACAGAATCCATAATTCTGGGGTAGAGGTGAGGGGCAGGTATGCAAAGGGGAATAGGGAACGGGGAACCACATCAAAAACTGTTCTCTTCTTCTTGCTGATCCTCGACTATGAACCAGCCCTGCCTTCAGCAACACTTCGCATTCAAAAACCAGGGAAACCCTCAGTGAGATGGATTAACCCAATCGCTCCAACAAAGGACTCACACATACCAACGAGTATGAAAATGGTGCATGACCAAGAAGTTCTGGTTCTCTAAATGGGCATGCCAGCCCAGGGGCAAGGATGAGAAGCAGGAAGGGACAGGAATGCTGGTAATGCGGAACCCAAAGTCTAGACGGGGAGAGTGTTGACATATAGTGGGGTTGGCAAACAATGTCACAAAACAGTGTGTGCGTTAATTGTTGAATGAGAAGTTAATTTGCTCTGTAAACCTTCATCTAAAGTACAATTAAAAAAATAAAAGAAGCTTTCGTTCGGTTACAACACGAGGCCACCATGAGGCAACAGAGGCTGGCAACGACAAACATTAGACACTTACACCACCTATAATACAGTGCTTTTATTACACTGAAAGAAGAAGAAATTAGCAACATTCAAAGGAATTTATCTACCGAAAAGTTTACACTTTTTTCCCCACAGCGGATTTTGTGGTGCCCCCTGAAAGGTTCTGACCATAAAACAAGACGTGTTTCTGAAATAAAAATAATCACACCAAAGGAAATCACGTTCTCATAATAACGTCAAACTGAGGCACACAGAGCACAAAGCTAGTCCTGCCGGGGATCAGGTCCAGGAAGGAGTACAGCTGTCTGCCTCCTACCGGTGCCAAGAGCATGGTGTTAGGTGCCTAAGCAACTACTTTATGATTTTTTGAAGACAAAAAGTCAAACACTGTTGAATTTGCCATCTACAAACGTGAATCAAGAAGTTAGGCTTTCCACCTGGTTTTTCCATGGCAGACAATGTAACACTTGAGAAAGATAGCTTTGAAAAGAGCCCCTTCTGTATTTTCAAAACCTTGTATCGATGGGTATTACGATGTTGTTGTCGAGTCAGTTCCAACTCACAGTGACCCCATGTGTGTCAGAGTAGAACCATAGGGTTTTCAATGGCAGATTTCTCAAAGATCACCAGGCCCTTCTTCCTAGGCACCTCTATGGGAACTTGAACTGTCAACCTTTTAGTTCACAGTCAAGGGCATTAACCGTTTGCACCATTTCAGATAAACAGTTTTAAAGGGAAAATAGAATTTCTGAAATATCCATACTACCTAACTCCATAGGTTCTGATACCTCTAAAGAAAAAAAAAAAAATCAGCAAGAGTTTGACACAGAGGAATCAAAAGACCATTCAGCAGAGCAATTCCTCTCGTTAATCCGGCTGCTAAAGAAATGTGAGACACTCATGCCAAGAAGGATTACCATCCAGCAGAGGCCAGTGACGCAGTCAGCAGCTGGGCTCTTCTGGAATAACTTCTATCATTCCTAAAAACCGTCCACAGGAGGGGAAAGAAAAAACACCAAAACTGCACTGAGAGGCTTCAGCTAAAGGAAAGGAATAGCCTCCTAGCATCCCTTTCCACAGAAATGTTAAAATAGTTCAAACATCTGTCTGTTCCAAGCATCCTCCTGTAGACTTTGTCCAACCACAACAGAGAATTGTGTTCTAAAAAAAAAAAAAAAAAACAAAACCAAAACAGGTCTTGCACTGAATCCAGCTCAGCCTATTACAGCTGTGAGTGCACAAGCTGCCGGTAAAATCTCTAAAACCGTGGTTCAAGTCACTTTTTCTACATTTCTAATTCTAGCTGATAAGGTATATTTAACAAAATTCTGCCTCTACATGGCCAGATGTTTAGGCAATTCACATCCAACAGCAACTGAGGCTTCCTCCTGTCTGAGAAACCAAATTTTTAAGGTTGTAAATCTTTACAGAAGCAGGCTGCCACATCTTTCTCCCTCAGAGTGGCTGGTGAGTTTGAACTGCTGACCTTTCAGTTAGCAGCCAAGCACTTTAACCGCGGTGCAGCCAGAACTTGAAAGACAGGCCTGAAAATCGGTTTCCAAAAGGTCACAGCCTTGAAAACTGTATGGAGCACAGCTCAATGGTGACACATAGGGAGTCACCATGAGTCAGAATCGACTAGATGGCAACTAACAACAACAAGGGGTTTCCCAGTAAAACTTTTGATGCTGAAAGTGCAACCCGGGAAAACTGGTCATCCTACCTGGCAAACACATCAAATAAATATCTCGTCATTTTTCTTCCACCTGGACTTTTTACTTTTATTTCGTCTATTGTTCACTTTGTCATCCTTTCAGCCTAACAACAACATTTTCTTAAAATGGAGATAGTTTAATAGCCTAAACTTTGATTCTTCAATAACTAGGGCATATGTTTAAACCAGAAATTATAAAATTGATTGTATGTGTACGTGAGGTTTCAGAAGAGGGCGTGCAACCAGAGATATCATTGCTGAGGTCAGATGGACCCTGGCTGAAAGCAGAGAATACCAGAAAGATGATTACCTGTGTTTTATTAACTACGCAAAGGCATTCGACTGTATGGACCATAACAAGTTATGGGTAACATTGCAAAGAATGGCAATTCCAGGGCACTTAATTGTGCTCATGATGGCCCTGTATATAGATCAAGAGGCAGTCATTTGAACAAAACAAGGGGATCCTGCATGGTTTAAAATCAGGAAAGGTGTGTGTCAGGGTTGTATCCTTTCACCATACCTATTCAATCTGTATGCTGAGGGAATAATCCACGAAGCTGGACTATATGAAGAAGAATAAGGCATCAGGATTGGAGGAAGATTCATTAACAACCTATGATATGCAGATGACACAACCTTGTTTGCTGAAAGTAAAAAGGAATTAAAGTACTTATTGATCAAGATCAAAGACTAGAGCCTTCAGAATGGACTGCACCTCAACATAAAACAAAAATCCTCACAACTGGACCAATAAACAACATCATGATAAACGGAAAAATACTGAAGTTGTCAAGGACTTCATGTTACTTGAATCCATAATCAACACCCATGAAAGTAAAACCTGTACCTGTTGCCGTCGAGTCAATTCCAACTCAGAGCGACCCTACAGGACAGAGCAGAACCGCCCCATAGGAATTCCAAGGAGCGGCTGGTGGATTTGAACTGCTGACCTTTATCGTTAGCAGCCATAGCTCGGAACCACTACGCCACCAGCGTTTCCCCCATGGAAGTAGCAGTCAAGAAATCAAATGACATATTGCATTGGGCGAATCTGCTGCAAAAGACCTCTTTCAAGTGTTAAAAACAAAGATGTCACTTTGAAGCCTTAACGTGTGCCTGACCCAAGCCAAGTATTTTCAATCGCTTCATATATATGCAAAAGCTGGACAATGAATAAGGAAGATGGAAGAAGAACTGACGCCTTTGAATTATGGTGTTGGCAAAGAATGTTGCATATGGGCTGCCAGAAGAACAAATCTGTCTTGGAAGAAGTACACCCAGAATGCTATTTAAACGCGAGGATCCCCAGTCTTCGTCTCACATACTTTGGACATGTTATCAGAAGAGATCAGTCCCTGAAGTAGGACATCATGCTCGGTAAAGTAGAATGTCAGGGAAAAAGAGCAAGACCCTCGACAAGATGGATTGACACAGTGGCTGCAACAAACGGGCTCAAGCATAGTAACGACTGTGAAGATGGTGCAGAAACCAGGCGGTGTTTCATTCTGTTGTGCAAAGGGTCGCTAAGAGTTGGAATGGACTTGGCAGAATCTAACAACAACATATAAAACCAGAAAAAACCAAAACCACTGCCGTCGAGTCGACTCCGACTCATAGCGACCCTATAGGACAGAGTAGAACTGCCCCGTAGAGTTTCCAAGGAGTGCCTGGTGGATTTGAACTGCCAACCTCTTGGTTAGCAGCTGTAGCACTTAACCACTACGCCACCAGGGTTTCCAACAACAACAAATGTGAGGTACATTTAACATTACAAGAGGCCCTTCACAGATACTTAAATCACAGAAGCATGTATATCAGGCAAGATTATTTTCTCAAACCAACACCAGCTGTGTGCATGAACATCGGAGCAATTAGTTTGGGAACACAAACTGAACCAGAAGCTTGTCTATTCTGACTGAAGCCCACCAGCAAAGAATTCCATCCTTTAAGTAACATATCCTTGGCTCAGTTAGTTAAAACAAGACAAACAACCCACAGGAGCCTCACCTGCCTCAAATATTACCCATTTTACATAATAAAGCCTGGTTGCTAGGAGCAGGTCACTCTTTGACATTCAGTCAGAAGGAAAAAACATCAGCAGCAGCCAAGGTGGCCACACAGGAGACAATACCTAGCCATCCAAGTATCCAGCATGTTGACTGGAATCCCTTTTTCTAAATGAAGCCTCAAAACACCAGGTGCCATAGAGTGAATTCTGAGGCATTGAGACCCTGTGTGTGTCAGAGTAGAACTGTGCTCCATAGGGTTTTCAATGGCTGTTTTTTTGGAAGTATACTGCCAGGTCTTTCTTCCGAGGTGCCTCTGGGTGGACTTGAACCTCTACCCTTTCAGTTAGCAGCCAAGCACAGTTAACTGTTCCCACCATCCAGAGACTCCTGAAGCCTCAAATCATAAACCCAAACATCATAAATCATAAACCCAGAAAATCATACTAAATCATACCAAGGGTCTTATTCAGGACTAGTTATTATAAACATACTTAAAATTGAAATCTTTGGGTCATAGAGTAACTTTCTTGCTGCCGGTGAAAACACAAACTCTCTCAAAGTCATCCTAAAGATAATGATTTCTAAGTTTTAATAGCAAAAAAACAGAAATACTATTGTTGTTAATTGCTGTCGAGTCAACCTGACTCATGGCAACCCCGTGTGTGAAGAGCAGAACTGTTCCACTGGGTTTTCAAGGCCGCAACTTTTCAGAAACACATCGCCAGGCCTGTCTTCAGAGGCACCTCTCGGAGGGGAGGTTTGAACCACCAACCTTTCTGCTAGTAGTCGAGCATGTAACTGTTTGAGCCAGCCAGGGACAGAAATACTTTAGCAGATGGGTAATATCATTTAAATAACTAATACCTCTTAATTTTATTATTATCTTAACACTTTCTAAGGTGGCTGATGTTTATTTTACAGAAATCTGAAACAACATCTAAAAGAGCAGAACCCTGGTATAACTGGTCATTCCTGGCACACGCATTCTGAGATGAATGTGAAGGTAATTCCTATAACTTGAATAACTTTCCACTGACATCATAAACTGGAGATGCTTTCCCATGGGAAAACAGCCTTCTGTGACAATGAACAAAATAACAAGGAGTCCACACATCAGCATCCACACACTGCCTCAAAACCAAGAGCCTATTTACAGAACGCTCTGAACTAGAGATGTAAAATCACACTTAGAAGTGCTGAAAATATTTTTAAATAATCCTTTGCTCCCAGAAATGTATACACTATTTTTTAGTCTCAGTATATACATGCCTATTGCTGTGAATCGACTCGACGGCACTGGGTTTTTGGATTGCCGTGGAGTCAATTCCGATTCATAGTGACCCTATAGGACCGAGGAGAACTGCCCCATAAGGTTTCCAAAACGTGGTCGGTGGATATTAACTGCTGACCTTTGGTAAGCAGCCAAACGCTTAACCACTGCTCCACCAGGGCTCCCGACTATATAAATAGAGCACGGAAAAGAAAATGGATGTTCCAAAGCGATTTAGCAGCCTGGTTTCAAAAGGGCCTTAAGAGTATTTAAAATAAATAAATGTAAGCTTCTGGGCCTGTTCTGAGCCCAACTGCAGAGGTGAATTTGGAGACCGGATACCTAGAATTGCTGCAATTCACAAATAAGCATGAAGCTGGCTTCTTGAACAAGTAAGTTCTCCTGCGTTTTTTCAAACTGGGCGTCCTCTTGCTCCAGGAAGTTTCTCTCTTTATTATCAACAAGGAGATGGAAATTCCTTATACAGCAGGCTTGGCAACAATCCTCCCCACAAAGTCTAGGCTTCAGGAGGAAGGCAAACAAGGAGCTCTGTGTTTCGGCAGCTAAAAAGTCCCGCTTGGCAAGGAGAGCACATAGATCTACAGCTTAGTGCGTCGTGGATTTTACGGAATTTTAAGGTTTGTGGCTAATGAAAACCACTCGATTTCAGCATTTAAATCTCCTCATTGGTCTCAACAGCCGGTCTCAGATAGTGGAGTACTTGGTACTTTTTAATCAGATCATGATTTCCTCAGGATTGAACTTTTACATAGTAACTGTTCTAAAGCACAGGACAGTGATATTATTTCTATCACCTCCAAGATTTCCTCATATAAATATAGTTTTCCCTGAACCTGACTGTAATTCAATTATATTCCCCCCCAAAGCCTTTAAATTTCATTTAGCAACAGCTACAGTTTCCATTTTCAATGTAACGAACTGTTCTCTAAAATCACAATCTAGGAAATTGAGAGTGAATTTTCTCGACCCCTTCTTCCAAGGGGTAATGAAGTACATTAACATAAACAGGTTTTCCTTAACATAAACAGGTTTTCATTCTCCAAAGGAAAAGGAGTATCTGTAAGGTTTTCCTTTAAATGCCAAAAATATCTTCAGCAGACCTGGCACATCTGCAATTGCTCATTTTTATCTCAAAGCAGGAAAGCTGAAATTAAAATTAGAATCACAGAGCTAGAAGAATCCGGAAAATTATCTGCCCCAAGTCTAAGGAGAAGGCAAAGCTCTGGGAAGAGACTGATACAAGGCCATACAGTCATGAAGAAGCAGAGACAGGAACACGTCAAGGGTTATGTGGATGTGACCAAACCAACTAACTGAAATTAAAATGGAAAATGGTAATTTTCCAAGGCTTTGCCCCTCTGTGTGAGTGCAGGTACCAGGGGGTGAAAAAGAACGGACACGCTAATCAAAAAAAAAAAAAAACTGGAATGTAATTACTGACACTGTACACAGCTCCAATTTCCCCACGTGGAGGGCCAGCCACATTCATCCCAGGCACTGTTTAGCTGCACAAGTATTTCAGAGCTCGAGTTTCACCCTACAAACAATTTGCCAGCCACAAAAGTGAGTAAAAAAAACAAAAAAGTGAGTAGAGAGAGAAAAAACATCCTTTCAGAGGACTAATCCACATATTTCACTGCTTGAAATTTGACATTCTTATTGGTGCACTATGCATCTGGCTTCAAATTACGAATTATCACTCCCTGATGCTATCTGTGGTCTCTGCTGATACCAAGCTTTCCTTCCTTTCAAAGGACAGATATACTAAATTGACTCCAAACCCCTGCTATCTCCTAACAAAGGCCTGTAAATAATCCCTGCTGCTAGTGTCGAGTAGGAAAACAAGAGGCCTCTCAGTAGAAACCCTTGTGATCCAGGACCCAAAAAATCAATCATCAAATCTTAAAGCATGCACTTCAGGCAGACCCAGGCAACAGTGACGTCCACTGACTAGTTTTGTTGCTGTGTGTGGTCAGATTCTGGCTCATAGTAACCCCATGTGACAGTTGAACTGTCCCACAGTGTTCCTTAACCCTTATGGGAGCCGATTCCCAGGTCTTTTCCCTCGAGAAGTGGCTGCTGGGTTCGAACTGTCAACATTTTGGTTTGCAGCTGAGCGCTTAACCAATTCACCAAAAAGGTTTAAAGGGAGAAACGGAACATCTCATTTGACTCTCAGAAGAACCAAGATAACCCACTTCCACATCTAACTCACATCAACAGAAAGGCTAAATGCCCACCTAAGAGTCTCACCAAGGCCTTGCTCCATGACCCACTGCTTGTTTTTCATTCATAATAAGCCAGCTGGCATTCCTAATACTAGTCCTCAAGATTTTTTTTTTTTTTTTAATTATAAATCTTGAATACTGTTTCAAGTAACACTTTGCTCCTATGGCACCAATATTTTGCAGTTGTTATTGGCTTTTTCCAATTTTTCTTTAGAGCAAAGGAGGCCTGGTGGCATAGTGGTCAAGGGCTACTAACTGGAAGATCAGCAGTTGGAACCCAGCACCTGCTCCACGGGAGAAAGACGTGGCAGTCTGCTCCTGTAAAAATTACAAACTTAGAAACTCTATGCAGCTGTACTACTCTGTCCTACAGAGTCACTATGAGTTGGAATTGACTGGACAGCAACAGGCTTTAAAGCAAATAAAATATGCAGCAAATCTATTTTAAATGCTTAGTACTAGATCCTATTATCGAAACATTTCTAAGCATGTTTAGAACAACTTGGATGAAGGAATCTACTTTTTGACTATAAATTTTATGAACTGTAAAAAGAAGGTTTTCTGATGAAAACGTAGTGTCCCAATTGAGATATGTCTTAAGTGTACAAATACATGATGGATTTTAAAGACTTAATATGAAAAATAGAATGAAATAAATATAGCTCTTTCATAATTTTTATATTGATTACATGCTGAAATAATAATTGAGTTAAATAAAATATTAAAATTAATTCCACCTAAATTTTTTTTTTTTTTGCTTTGTTTTACTTATGTAATGTGGCTACCAGGAAATTTTAAATGACATATGTGTTGCCCATTATATTTCTATTGGACTGTGCTGCCCAAGGAAACTCTGGTAGTGTAGTAGTTAAGTGCTACGGCTGCTAACAAAAAGGTCAGCGGTTCGAATGCACCAGGCACTCCTTGGAAACTCTGTGGGGCAGTTCTACTCTGTCCTACAGGGTTACTATGAGTTGGAATGGACTCGACAGCAACAGGCTTGGTTTTTTTTTTTTTTTTTTGGTGCTGCCCTAAGCATGCCAGAAATAAGCCGGTAGAAAAAACGCAACACAATAATAAACAATGTTCATGTCAACGTAGTACCCATTTATCTTTTAGTAATCTCACTACAGACATATCATTTCCTCTTGGGCTTTTTTTTTTTTTTAAAGCACTTCTTGGAAAGTAAGCACTTCAATTACTTCAATGCACTGGCCAGTACATTATATGGAGAAACCTGATAAATATTTGATATTTAATATATTTTATATGGCTCAGCAGGAGCCCTGGTGGTGCAGTGGTTAAGAGCTCAGCTGCTAACCAAAAGGTCAGCAGTTCAAATCCACCAGCAGCTCCTTGGAAACCCTCTGGGGCAGTTTTGCTCTATCCTATAACTAGGGCTGCTAACCAAAAGGTCAGCAGTTCAAATCCTCCATGCGCTCCTTGGAAACTCTACGGGCACTTCTATTCTGTCCTGTAGAGTCGCTCGCTATGAGTCAGAATCGACTCGATGGCAGTGGGTTTGGTTTTTTTTTTATAGGGTCGCTATGAGTTGGAATTGACTCAAAAGCAATGAGCTTTTGGTTTTAAGTGGCTCAGCTATGCGGTACAATCCATATTCTTTGGTTTCAGTTCCTAGAGCTGGAAATCAAGAATCTGAGTAGGGGCAAAGAGGAGTGATCCTCCAAACACATGCACTTTTTTCTTCCTTCACGCAATATATTTCTAAAAGGAAATACTTGAAATTTGAAAAAAGTCTAATGCAATAAACCACGCTCCTGCTCCTAGTTACATCTGGCTGTGTGAATGTAAAATCTGATTCTAATTATACTTCTCCCAGCACAGGGCATGCAAATTTCATCACCAAACACTCTTGGCTACCAAGATTATAGTCCGCCAAAACAGGATGTGCTTGTTGAAATCCGTAACACAAGCAGTGATGTTTCTTGCCACACAGAACGCAGGCCCAGCCCACTGTGGTATGTGTGCAGAAAAGTGGGTGGGGTGACAGCTGGGAACACATGAACTTCTGGAATGCTGGGTCAAGCAGACTGCTCATCGGACACTTCCCTTTGACACCATACCAGATTTCACCCCCGTGGCACAGTTAACTGAAGGTGGAGGAAGTCCAAATCCCAAAGGTAAAGAATGTCTCAAGAACACCTCGGTTTAGTGCACACACAGCCAGGAGGTATGTGAAATAGTGATAAGCTGTGCTAACTAGTTATTCTATTGCCTTGGAGTAATCTATCCCCCACATAACTTGAAAGCTAAACTGTTATCACTACAACACGTGAAAATAAATCGGTATAGCGAAAAAACAAACCAAACCCAGTGCCGTCCAGTCGATTCCGACTCATAGGGACCCTAAAGGACAGAGTAGAACTGCCCCATAGAGTTTCCAAGAAGCGCCTGGTGGATTCAAACGGCCAACCCTTTGGTTAGCAGCCGTAGCACGAAAATACCTCATTGGGGAGCACAAGGCTGGCAAACATAGAAGGTGCGCATTATTTGCATAAAAGGTGATATTCCTGAGGTTGTTCCTCTCTTAATGTGAGACTTCCGACGTTGCCATGATATTTGTGATACCTCACTGGTGGCCTCGGAGATGCACTTAAGTGTATTTTATACAACAGTATTTATTCATCACTATCTAATGGCAAAGCATGAAAATGGGCTTTTATCTCTATCGATGGCGCTTTAGAGCACTACGGTGGCTTTCCTAGAGCATGAAGCTTATGCTAAGATGTTTCAATGTACACGTAAGCACAAACATAAGTTCTTTGGTTCTGATTTTTCCTTTTACTTCTTCTCACTTACCCACTATGTTGACCCACTTGAAATGTGCAGCATAAAAGAAACAGAGCACCAAGGTAGAATTAGATGGAGAAAAGAAAATGAAGTCTCTGAATAGGCTGCAGGTGGGAAGATGACGGAAAATCAGCTTCCAGAAGGAAAAACAGGTTTACAAGTAGAGTAGATTTATCATCTAATTAGAGCATATACAGTAGGGCCGCACTCACATAGCCGCATCTTACAAATGGCTTATGCTACTTGGACTAAAAAAAAAAAGGTGTATTTTTATATACTTTGTCAGCCCAGAAGTCTATTGCCTCTGAATTCATGCCAGCCCTATTGTCCTTTGTCGCTTCTACCAGCTCTGTGGGCCCTTGTGAAACACACATAGGCGGAGGGGCAATTAGGTTAAGAAAATTCCTAGTCTTGGGCTGCAGTGAGAGAGCCTGTATACCTACCTAAGCCTGGAACACTCCAGATTGTCCATGCCCTTTAGTATCCTTGCAATTTCTAGTACCAAAATGGCATGAACACGCTAATTATGTCAAAGACCCTTACAAAGAGGCTAGTTTCCAAGGTAAGTTAATTAAGGTATGATGCTGTCCCCTTCAGTATACGTTGAAATCTCAGAGCAGCTCTCAGGGGATGGAGGGAGAATATACATAGCAACCTCAAAGCTCTCCAGGAAGTCACTTCTATCATATTTCCTACTAGCACAGGGTGGAGCAGTTTAGAACATTTTCAGAGTCCGCTGGCAGACCATCCTCATTGTCAAATACCAGACTGTTTGTTTTAGCATGGGTCTATGAAATTGTGTTTAATTAAATGCTGTTAACTATTCAAGAATCCCTGGGTACACAGAGCAGGAGAAAAGTGTGGAGCAGAACTGAAATTAACGTAAAAAGACCAGATTTAATGGACTAAGACTGGAGGAGCCCCAGAAGACATGGCCCCCAGACTCTATGTTAACCCAGAACTAAAACCATTCCCAAAGCCAACTCTTCACACAAACATTAGTCTAGACTATAAAACGTAAAATAATAACTGGTGAAGATGCGCTTCTTAGTTCAAGTAAATATACGAGACTAAATGGGCAACTCCTGTTCGGAGGCCGGATGAGAAGGCAGAAAGGGACAGGAGCTGGGTGAATGGACACAGGAAACGTGGGGTAGAAAGGGGGAGTGTGCTGTCACATTATAGGGATTGCAACTAGGGTCACACAATAATATGTGTATAAATTGTTGTATGAGAAATTAACTTGAGCTATAAACTTTCACCTAAAGCAAAAGAAAAAAAAAAAAGAGTCCCTGGGTGGTACAAACAATTAAGCACTCAAAACGCTGGTAGTTCAAATCCACCCAGAGGCACTTTGAAAGAAAGGCCTGGTGATCTGCTTCCAAAAGGTCACAGCCTTGAAAGCCCTATGGATCCGTTCTACTCTGCACACACGGGGCCGTCACGAGTGGGAACCCATTCGCTGGCAACTGGTTTGGTTTTCTTAGTTTATTGCCTATTAGCCAGTTCTTGGCATTAGTAAATTGGTCTCAATTAACAGTAAGAGAAAAACCATAGATGTAAGGATAATTAACAAATTTCATGAAAAGGTTCCTGAAAGGTCTTTAAAGCAAGTCACATTAGAAGAGAGCAAGCAAGTGGAAAAGAAAAGAAAAAAGAAAAGGGAGTAACAGAATTCAGTGAAAGCTAACTGAGACAGGAATTTGGTTATTCATCATTTACTTCTATGCTTATCTCTTCAAACAGGCACACATATGCACACGTATTTGCATTTATTAATTTCTCTTGTTTCCATAGACATTAGGCGGCTTCTCACTATCTAAAGCTACCTAATGTCTATGGGAATAAGAGAAACTAAATAAGTACATTATAAACCCAAACCAAACCCAGTGCTGTTGAGTCGATTCTGACTCATAACACAGGATAAGAATCCCAATATCTATAAGGGAAGTGGCACCAAAGAATTTACAGGCTTAGAAGTTAACTTTCCCTTTTTATCTGAAGATAGAAATATCTCAGGAAGAAACCATGAAGTACCTTATTTGTGATACACCGGAAGGATATTTACATTATATTCTTCAGTTTATTTCCTTTCAAGGTTCCACAATATTTACTTATCTGCTTTAACCATCTGCTTTTAACCCTCATCCTACCATGTTTTTATTACTTGGACTTTGGATATAGGAGAAAACTGCTTTGCAAACATAATACGAATTCGTAGAGAATATTAAGTGGATGTGAAAAACCCACGATAACTTTCAAACATCATTCCTGTTCATTGTTCAAACTGTATTCTGTTAACTTATCACTTTTCGTGTAAGCCGAGATCATCTCTTCTCTTCTGGGGTTATAATATTGAAGAATACTCAGGGTTCAAGTTTCAGACCATTTGCCTGTTAAGCACAGATAGGTTATCCTCTTAAATAACTTACCACTAAAGCCCTTCTCACAAAAGCTTTCCCTACTCAGAATCCTCAGATTCACAGGGAGCTTTTCAAATTGCCTTTCATATCGCAATAAAGACTATCGGGAACTACAATATTAAAAAAATATTAGAAGAAAATAATTCTGAAAGGGAGGTAACAGCAGAGGTTTTATTTTAGCTATATAAAAAAAAGTTGTTGCAAAAACGATAGAAAACCAAGAGCCAAAAAAATGGAGTCTTAACTTCTGATGTTGGTTTAGGTGACAAAACATCTGAGTCTTAGCTTTTTTGTTTTTTTAATTATTGTAGTTTAGATGAAGGTTTATAGAATAAACTAGCTTCTCATTAAACAAGTAGTACACATATTGTTTTGTGACACTGGTTATGAGTCTTAGTTTTTTTATCAATAAAGGGGGGATGAACCCATCTTGCCTAACTTAAAAGGCTGTCTGGGGCCCAAATATGATCTATATGAAGGTAATTTGACTGTGATGCTGGTAAAACAATGTGAGATGCTATTACCATGTGGATGCAAATTGATGGCATTGCCTATATTACATATCAGTCTAAATTACATAGTATTAGAATAGAAGAAAAAAATGCATAGGTGTCTCGGAACCTGCCTAAGCACGTCAGATCTATGAGGCAAAGACTTCCTACACCAGTGACATCACTAGGGTTGGTGTCACCCAGTGCGATAACTCATGGTGTCACCAACCCCCCGTGAACCTCCTCCTGTACCAGATCATACAGAATCCTTAACAACTTTTCTTGTCAATTTTAATCATAGAATAATATGTGGTATAGTCATAAACTGCTTAAATGTAATATCTCCTAGATTATATGAATACTAACAACAAAATAGTTTTGAAAAATCTTCCTACATTGAATTACAACATTATAATTACAGCATTATTAGTAAGGGGGCAGAAGCCTTTTTTAATTTTTCTCCTTCTTTTCCTTTGAGAAACCCTGGTGGCGTAGTGGTTAAGACCTACGGCTGCTAACCATAAGGTCAGCAGTTGGAATCCACCAGGCGCTCCTACAGGGTCGCTATGAGTCAGAATTGACTCAGCGGCAAAGGGTTTGTTTGTTTTGGTTTCCTTTAATTACTACTTCATTCTCAAAAAAGTTATTGATACAGGTTCACAAATTCTAATTACCATAATACTTTAGCTAAAACACCAGAAAAGTTGACAAACACCTGCAGCCACAAAAACAACAGCTTACTTGTAGCGCGTGCAGCCAAAACCACGTAATTAAAGCATCACTGTAATTTGGTAATAATGACAAGGAACACATTAGAAGGTTCAAAAAGTGAATTAACATAGAACTTCAGCCTAGTAGGTATATTGATACATGTATCTTAGGCTTACAAAAAGCTTTTTTGTTGTTATAACTAACTAGAGGGATGTTCTATTAAAAAATAATAAATTTCTGCTGCAAAAACACAGTACAAAAATTTTATAGACAGTCATTTTGATGTCACCCCTCTGACAGTGTCACCCGGTATGGTCCGCACCCACCATACCCTCCTAGCAAGGCCACTGTCCTAGGCCTTATTTTTTTTAACATAAACTCAAATACAATGAGAATTGCTTCATTGTTTATATGAGATCCTCCTATTTACCACTTGTCTGCTTCTCTCTCTCCCCCACATTCTAGAACTCAATAAATACTTATGGAAGCCATTAATGAATGCCTGGCATGAAAATAATAACAAAAATAATAAACTAGAATGTAGAAAATATAATTAATGATAAGGCATAGAATGATATAAAATGAATTCCAACCTAGATACCTGTGAGATATTTTTAGTGGCACCAGAAGCGTAATTTCCTAATGTAAGGGGGAAAAAAAATGCAGTGTCCACACCTCCTTCTTTACTGATTACCAAATACCAATTGCAGCTCAAAGTTTCCAAGAACTTTCAGGCTCCTCTCAAAAAATAAGAGTGCTCAAAAAGCAAGGCAACTTATTACCCATTTGGACCAATAAACTTCAATGTTAATTTCTTTATTCTCTGATAACACGTTCCTAACAGAAGCGTCATTTTGCAATCCAGACGACATTGAAAAAATCAGATTACCTCACCAGACTCAGATAATTGCACAGTGTGGGCAGCCTGTCAACTATTTGAACAAATCCTGCAGCTGAAAACCTTCAGCAGCACAGAGCTGATTCTCAGAGATCACAGTGTAACCTAACGCCTAAAGTAAAAGGCTAGTCTAAAAAAATACACCTGGAAAGACTAAGGGGAAGAGATAGAAACTGTTAACAGCACATGTCCTTCCCATGTCTAACAGATGAGGTTTCAGAGGTTTGTTTTGTTTCTTGTTCTTTTTTTATTCCTAGGTTAAGTTTCTGGAGTCCCTACATGGTACAATGGTTAAAGTGCTCAGCTGCTAACCAAAGGTTGGTGGTTTGAGTCCACCCAAAGTCACCTCGGAAGAAAGGCCTGGCAATCTACTGCCACAAAATTAGCCACTAAAAACCCTATGGAGCACAAGTCTACTCTGACACACATAGAGTTGCCATGAGTCAGAACAGACTGGACAGCAACTGGTAACTGGTAAGGTTAAGTTTCAGGCAAGTTCTATCTTGATACTTTACCCAGCCTCAGAAAAACATTTCCCTAGGTACCTAATATATTCCAAACAGGAGACAAAGGAGTGACCAGAATATCCCTGACCTCAATGTGCATGCAGTCTAATGGTAAAGACACAAAGAAGGTCCAACTTACTAATAAAAGGCACTGAAGCAATAAAGCAGAGGTGGAGCAATGGTGTGTCAAAGAGCTGTCAAGAGGAGAGATTGGTTTGACTTGGAGGAGAAGTGAGGTATATAGTTTTTATAGAGTAGACAGCCCAAACAGAAAGACTGGAGCATCAAATGTGCTCAGGATGAGAGTGTGGCGAAGAGCAGGCATGTGAAGTAGGACAGGGTTACTATGTGAGTGGCCTTGAACTCATAATAAATGTCTGAAGCTACTGAGAGTGACCACCACATTTCTAAGGCCAGCCACAATAAGATACCACCTAAGTCAGAGGATGCATGGGACACATAAAGGTTTTCATGGCCCCCAGGCACTGTTGCTTTCATGGATCCCCTCCTTTCTAAAAAAAAAAAAAAAAAAATGGAGAGAAGGACTCTGCTGTCTCATTAGGGGGCCACCAACTAGGCGTATATAAATTTTTGTATGGGAGACTGACTTTATTTGTAAACTTTCACTTAAAGCACAATAAATTTTTTTTTTTTTAAGAATTAAAAATTGCATTTTAGGGCTGTGTTGGTAAAGACAATTACGGTTCAGGTTGAATTATTATATATTGCGATATTCATTATTTTTTCTTCTGATATTAAAAGAAAACAACCTGTAAAAAGTTTAATTGGCAAAAGTTATGGGATAGATATATTTACAACAATGACAAAAATAAAGAGTAATTGCTGAAGCTGCTTATGTACAACCACCTCATAGGATTTGGTTCATTGGTTTGGAGGGTTAGGGTCACGATTTCATAGGACATCTCAGTTAATTGGCCTAAAAATGTCTTTAATGCTTCTGTTCTACCTCCTAGTTAGTTGTGTAGTGTCTGGGCTCTTAAAAGTTTGCAAGCAGCCATTCAAGATACAAGGATTCATCTCTATTAGCCTGGAGCAAAAGAGAAAGGAGAGTCAAGAATAAGAGAAGGAAATGGAATATGTGGCTAATTGCCCCCACGGATAAAACTTCCTCCTTCGCCATGAGACCAGAAGTACTGGATGGTGCCCAGCTACCACCGCTGAACAGTTTGATCAAAAAAAAAAAAAAAAAAATTTTTTTTTTTTTTAAAGAATTCTGATCAAAAGAGGGAAAATGCTAAAAAGAATTCAAATTCTCATGGAATCCAGATTTTCTGGAGCCATGGAGGCTAGATGAACCCTGAAACTATTGCCTTAAAATAATCTTTAAAACTTAAACCAAAAATATCCCCTGAAGTCTTCTTTAAACCAAACAATAGTTTAGTTTCACTAGTAAACAATGTCTGCCTTGAGCACTATGCTCTTTTAAGATCTATCTGTATGGGATCAAACTGACAACAGCAACTTGAAAGATTAGAAAGGAAACTTAGGAGGCAGGAAGTTTATATTAAGCGTGGAGGAACAATTCCAAAAAGGTGAGGATGGCTGCACAACTCAAAGAATGTAAATAATCTCAGTGAATTGTACATGGAGATACTGTTAAACTGGTGTACATTCTGCTGTGCATATTTTCAACAACAAGGAAAATAAATTATTAAGGAGAAAAAAAAGAAATTAAAACATTTCGGTGGGCCTCTAAAGATATCATGGCCCTGAGGCATGGTACCTACTGTGTCTAACTGGAGAAGTTGAAAAGCAGGCCCTTGGGTGTAAGGAAAAGGGGTGATATGAACAGCCAAGACAAGTGAATAAGCGACCTGAAGTAGAGTGATGGCAGTGAGGGTGAAAGGGAAGTGGGCATGAGAGGAGGGGGTGGGGGGGAGTCTAGGCTTGCCAACTGCAAGAACGAGCAGCAGAGAGCACAAGGCAGCTGGGGACACGGTGAGCACTGAGTCTGCAGTGCCTTCGTGGATAACACAAGTAAGTGTTAGAAGGCAACGTGCTAGAGGAAGTAAGTTCATCCCACTGGGGTGGGAGAAAGAAGACAGCTGTCACACTAGTGACCCCCCTCCTGACTGATTAGCAAACATCCCATTCTGCCTCCACAGCTGTGAACCCAACATCACATCAACAGTTCTCGCAGTCAATCTGGTAGATCAATCCACCTACATTTCATTGGCTTCGATGATGAATCATTTTAATTTTCAAAATTAGCGTAAGTTGGCAGGTCGCGTGCAGGTTGCCAATGTGACCAGCTGCAAGAAATATCTGGACGCTTACTATGCAGAGGATAATCTTTTATTGCTGCCTTTTTTCTAACATATCTACAGAGGATCAAGACCTAAAATAGAGAAATAACATGCAGCACGATGTATATCTTGCCCGAGGGGAAAGAGAAGCTTTAAATTACCTTGGAAAGATTGAAATTCTACCAGGAAATTCTAACCTAGAATGTTTACACAACCACATTTTTTTTTTTTCTTCAAATAAACCAGAAGTACACAGCTGTGATCCCCACCCTCCCCCACCAAAAAAAAAAGACAGCATGTGGATTCTGGCTTCCTACCTTATTGCAGTTGCTTAGGGTATACAATTCTAAGCAATTACAATTTTAAGTAGTTAGAATGGAGTTAGATAGGCTAGAAGGCATTCTGCATGGCCTTCTATAAAGAGGGAAGGACGCAGATGCACACTTAATACTAACCAACCCTGAGGCTAATGAAGGTGGACTCTTAAATGTTCACATGCATTTGACATTTGAGTGGCTTTCTTTTATCTGCACAGTCAAGAGTTCTTTTACCCTGGCACTGGTCTTGCCCATATTGTTCAGCTATGCAGTCTGTCTTAGTCATCTAGTGCTGCTATAACAGAAATAACACAAGTGGATGGCTTTAACAAAGAGAAATCTATTTCCTCAAAGTAAAGTAGGCTAAAATTCCAAATTCTGGATGTCAGCTCCAGGAGAAGGCCTTCTCTCTCTGTCGGCTCTGGAGGAAGGTCCTTGTCCTCAATCTTCCCATGGTCAAGGAGCTTCTCAGGCTCTGGGACCCTGGGTCCAAAGGACGAGCTTTGCCCCTGGTGCTGCTTTTTTGGTGGAAGAGGTCCCCATCTCTCTGCTTACTTCCCTTTTTTTTATCTCTTGTAAGATAAAAGGTGGTAGAGGCCACACCCCAGGAAAACTACCCTTACACTGGAACAGGGATATGACCTGGTAAGGGTGTTACGATCCCACCCTAGGCCTCTTTAACATAAAACTACAATCAAAAAATAGAAGACAACCACAAAATACTGGAAATCATGGCCTAACCAAGTTGATACACACATTTTGGGGGGGACATAATTCAATCCATGACACAGTGGCTCTCCACAGGACAGAGTTCATTAATCCACATGGATCATGAACCACCTTGCTTTTAGAGCTCCACAAATTGTTTTTAGGTTGGGGCACTTTCCCAGGGTTCTTGGGACTTGAGCTATAACTGGCATTTGGGAATTGGTAAAGAGAGGGCTGTTGGATCCAGCACTGCCTGGAGACATTTTCGATCGTTACAACTTGGGGAGTGCTACTGACATGTAGTGGGTAGAGGCCAGGGTTGTCACTGAATGTCATACGATGCACAAGACAGCCCCTCTTCCATGCAACAAAGAATTATCCGGCTCAAAATGTCAACAGTGGCAAAGTTGAGAAACCTGGACCCAAGTTATTTTCTTAGAGCCCTGGTGGTGCAGCTGTTAAGAGCTCGGTTGCTAACCAAAGGTTGGCTGTTTGAATCCACCAGCTGCTCCCTGGAAACCCTATGGGCAGTGCTACTCCATCCTGTAGGGTGGCTATGAGTTGGAATCAACGCGATGGCCACGGAAAAGTATTTTCTTAGGGAGAAAGAGTCCTGTCTCACTCATCTCTGTATTTCTAGGAAAGTACTCAGAACAAAATTGGCACTCAAATACTTGAACAGATTTTCTCACAGAACATACTGAAGTAATTAACCCAATAGAAACAATGTAAAAATTATAATTATCTAGATACTACAAAATATAGCCTGCCATCCGCAAATGAAAAAAAAAGGTGTTAATTTGTAAAACATATCTAGGATATCAAAAATTAAACTTTTTTTTTTAATTGCATTTTAGGTGAAAATTTACAGAGCAAATTAGTTTCTTGTTCAACAATTTATACACAAATTGTTTTCTGACATTGGTTGCTGTCCCGCAATGTGTCAACACTCTCCCCTTTCCCGCGCCGGGTTCCTCACGTCCACTCGTTCAGTTTTCCTGTCCCTTCCTGCTTTCTCTTCTTTGCTTTTGGGCAGGCGTTTCCCTTTTGGTCACTTTTACATGAATGAGCTAAGATGAATGTCCATGTGTTATTGTCTGTTTTATAGACCTGTGTAATCTTTGGCTGAAGGGTGAACGCTGGGAATGACTTCAGTTCTGAGTGAAAAGGGTCTGGGAGCCATAGCCTCAGGATTCCTCCAATCTCTGTCAGACCAGTAAGTCTGGTCTTTTTTTTTTTTTTTTTGAATTTTGTTCTACATTTTTCTCGCACTCTGTCCAGGATGCCCTATTGTGATCCCTGTCAGAGTGGTCAGTGGTGTTAGCCAGGTACCATCTAGTTGTTCTGAGCTCAGGCTGGTGGAGGCTGTGGTACTTAGGTCCATTAGTCCTTTGGACTAACATTTCCCATGTGTCTTTGTTTTTCTTCAAGTTATTAACCCCTTAAGGTCATGCAAGATTGGCTCATAGTTTTTTTTTTTTTTTTTCCAAAGACCAAAAATAATTTTATGCATTAATTCCCCATGGGTCAATCTATAACAATAATCTATCAATTAAGAAATCTTGAGGGTCAATTATCTCATCTATACATACACACACACACACACACAAAACTAATGGATGGTAACTGCTTCTGAAGGAGTCCCTGAGTGGCACGAACGGTTATGTGCTCCACTACTGGCAGTTTGAACCCACCCAGAGGTGCCTAGGAAGACAGGCCTGGTGATCTGCTTCCAAGAGGTCATATCCTTGAAAACACTACAGGGGAGTTCTATTCTGCACACAGGGGGTCACCATGAGTCCGAATCAACTCAATGGCAACTAACAACAAAAACGACCGCTAAAAACAAGCAAGTTGACAAAAAAGCAGGATTATGGATTCATAAGTAGGACTGTAAGACCAAGGAATCTGGCAGAGGATGGTCTCTCCTGTGTAAGGACATTCGAATTCTAGCCAATCATTTCATAATGAACGATTCAGACAAAGGGAGAGAAGCCTAAACCATTAGAATGCCTTTGAATAATTTATTAGTCCTATTTGAATAACAAGTGTATGTTTAATGAGTTACTTAAATCAAATGCCCTATGAAAACATATGCCGAAAAATACTATTCCCAGAAACTTGTCTGTCCCGTAGCTAGTCTAATCCATCACTGCTTATATCTCTAGCGGTCTCAGGAGACTTATTACTGATTCAGGGTCCCTGTGTGAACTGGCTAAATGACACTGATAAGAACCTCAGGGTCAAAAGAAAAGGTCAAACTCTGTGTCTAGCATTAACCAGTTATTTTGGGGCAAGTATCTTAAATTTGGAAACCCTGGTGGCATAGTGGTTAAGTGCTACAGCTGCAAACCAAAGGGTCAGCAGTTTGAATCCGCCAAGCGCTCCTTGGAAACTCTACGGGGCAGTTCTACTCTGTCCTATAGGGTCGCTATGGGTCGGAATCAACTTGACGGCACTGGGTTTTATCTTAAATTTAATTCCTGATTTTTTTCATTTCTAAAATGAAATTTAGTAACAGCCCATCTCACGGGCTACTACAGTCCCTGAGAGGTGCAAACGGTTAACACATTTGGCTGTTAACCAAAAGGTTGGAGGTTTGAGTCCACCCAGAGTTGCCTCAGAAGAAAGGCCTAGCAATCTTCTGAAAAATCAACCTTTAAAAACCCTATGGAGCACAGTTCTACCCTGACACACATGAGGTGGCCAGAGTAAACATTTTGTTAAAGAGCTGACAATATCAGCTCAGCTTGCATCTAGCTGCAAGAAGGAAAAGAAAGGAACTGTGATATGAAAAACTTCCTGAAGCATCTGGGGAGCATGAACTAATGAGTACATAGCACTTGAAGTCTCCTGAGAGCTATCCCTGCAAGATGTCTGCTGTTAACTCAGGGATTCTGAGAGGGGAATTTTCTGCTCTACAGAAAATGCTGACTATGTAACCAGAGCTGACATACTGGTTTAAAGAATGTGTTATGCCACTTGAAATAAACAATCTTTCCTCATTTATCCGCAAGATGTCTGCCTGCCAAATTGTCCCCAAAAGAGACAAGCTAGTAAGGACACCTCAGGCCCTGTCGTCATTCCTAGTCACAACGCTGCAAACTTAATATGGCAGATGTGACTCACCAAGCCTATGTAGTATTTTTATACCATGGAGGATATTTTAATTCATGTAGTTTAATGGCTATTTAAGCTCTTCAAAATATTGAAGCTAAGGGTCATGAAGCCCAATCCAAAAGCTTATGATCAACGAATCACATTCTAAACAGGGTTCGGGAGCTGTCGCCAATTTCAAAGTTAACACTATTTTATTTTTGTTTGTTTAACCACAGTATTGATTGATAATGGAGCAAGGGAGCTGCTCTTATGTAAGAATTTTTTTTTTTTTAATTGCAGGCTCATACCAATAAGCTATTAAATATATCATTAAATAACATGGAATCAAAATGGCTCAATAGCGTTTTAGGGCATTTTTCTTTCCAAAGTATGTACATCTCACGTAAGTCCTAAATCAGTGTTCCCAAAAACATTGGGGCGGGGGGGGGAACGACACAGAATTCTGTTGTTAAACACACAGAAGTGGATCCTTCAAGATGGATGTTGGAGGCTTTGTGAAAATCTTAAAATAATGAAGCCAGTTTATCTCTTTGTAAACCAATATTTCCCAAATACTTTTGGCCATCAGATCCTTCCTTGGTTGCATATTTAATATATTTGGAACAGAATTTGAAACTTATTTTTCTCAGAGATTTGGGACACATGACCAAGTAAAATATAATCAGGTAATTTGGGGAAAAAAAAAAAAAAAACACAAAATAAACAAAACCAAAAGTAAGTGTTAAAGAAAACAAGAGCAGCAAATGTTACCCAGCACCCTGCAGAGTTGATGGTTTTAACAGAGCATCAGATTGGGCTCCAGGTAAAATAACTGTATGACAAAGAGAATGCCAAGCTAGAAAAGATGGTAAGAATAAAGACACGTTCCCAAATGGCCAACATATTTCAGAAGAAAATCATGAGCATTCAGAAGCATGCCGAAAAAGTAGTAAAAATGAAAAGTTCCCAATACAGTGCAAAATCCCCACTCCTTTGCCTTGTAAATCACACAGGTAAACAGAATCAAGGTGGTCTGTTAAAAGAAACATTAGATTTTCACTTAGTGAAATAAACGTCAGAAAGCTGATGACAGGTGCGTGCAGGAACTTCGTAAGTTCTCTTTCATAGATGTTTTAAAACTTTTGGCCATATCTAAATTTCTGAATAACCATGAACGCTTTATTAAACCTATTGTTTTTTAAAAACAGTGGCACAAATTTTATTGCATCTCAAAGATTACAGCTTGGAGACCTGTTTCTTGCTTTAAGATCCCCGGAGGATGAATGGATATACAAACGGTGGTATATACGTATACACAGTGGAACACTACATAACGTTCCGAGAAACATCTCACAATGTGGATGAACCTGGAGGACATTATGCTGAGTGAAATAAGTCAATCACAAAAGCACAAATATTTTATGAAGCTGCTATTATAAAAAGTCAAGAGAAGGTTTAAATACAGAAAGAAACATCCTTTGATGGTTACCAGGGAGGGGAGGGAGAAGGAGTAATCACTAACTAGATAGAAAGCACACATTAACTTGGGTGAAGGGAAAGACAATAAATACACAGTATGAGGGAAGTCAGCACATGACCAAGGCAAAGGAAGACACTGAGGGGTACACAAGAGTAAAAGGCAACAACGGTAAATACTATTACATACATAATCCTACAATAACAGTAATAACAAACAATAATTTATGAGTGGGTATTTCTACATAGGTAGATATGTAAGCTGAATAGGTGTGGGAATGCATATGGGAGTATACCGATGAGCATATATAGGTTTGGCAGAGGATATTTCTATACACCCATTTGTATGAGCTGCAAGATATCTACGTATATAGTGGAGCACACAGGGGCATAGTTATGAAAACTCCTTAGCCATAACCAAACACCTCAAGGGACTGGGTCACTGGGCTTGAGGGCTTAGGACCATAGTCTTGGGGGACCCAAACCCATTGCCGTCAATTCCAACTCGTAACGATCCAACGGGACAGAGCAGAACTGCCCCATAGGGTTTCCAGGGAGTGCCTGGTGGATTCGAACTGCCGACCTTTTGGTTAGCAGCCATAGCTCTTAACTATTATGCCACCAGGGTTTCCAGTCTCGGGGGACATCTAGGTCAACTGGCATAACATAACATAGTCCCTAAAGGCAATGTTCTATATGCTACTTTGGTGAGTAGAAACTGGGATCTTAAAAGCTTGCAAGAGGCCATCTAAGATACAACTATTGGTCTCTTTCTGTCCAGAGCAAAAAAAAGTGAAGAAAATCAAAAGTCTCAAGGAAACTATTAGTCCAAAGGACTAATGGACCACACAAACCACAGCCTCCAATACTTGAGACCAGAAGAACTAGATAGTGCCCAGCTACCAATACCAACCACTCTGATCAGGATCACAGTAGAAGGTTCTGGTGAGCACGGGAGAAAAATGCAGAACGAAATTCAAATGTATAAAAAAAAAGACCAGACTCACTGGTCTGATAGAGACTGGTGGCTCTTAGACATCCATCAAACCTGGAACTAAACCCAATCCTGGAGATCATCTTTCAGCCAAACAACAGACAGGCCTCTAAAGTGAACTGTAATGCCCGTGAGGAATGTGCTCCTCAGAACAATCAACAGATCAAAAGGGCAGCATTCGCCCAAAAACAAACTTCATGGAAGGCAAGAAGGGGCAAGAAAAATGGGCTAATGGAAACAGGAAACTGAGGGAGGAAGGGGGTAGAATGTTGTCACATTGAGGGGATTGCAACTAATGCCACGAAACAAAATGTATATAAATTATTGAATGGGAAACTACTTTGCTCTGTAAACTTCCACTCAAACCACAATAAAAAGTTCAAAAAAAAAAAAAGACTCTCCATGCTTCTCAGTGTTTCTTTAGAGGAAGCATGCGTTGACTTTTCAAGAAGAGAAAACTTAGGCAAAGAAGAACAAGGACTCTCTTCATAAGGAGACACGTTTGACCGTGACCACTGTGGCTTACAGCTGAAGAGCACAACTAACAACTGTCTTTGAATTTTAGGTACCAGTTCAAGAATCAAGTATACCCCTCTACATTTTACAAAATCAATAAAACTCTCAAGAAAAAAACTGTTTTAAATATTTCGTAAGGCATTCTTGAACTCTAAAATACTCAGAAATGACTCAAGTGTTTAGCTAAGATCATGCTAAAGTCAAATTCCTGTTTCTAAGTTCGTGAGGTCTGGACAGCAGACCTATGGAAGTTTTAACACCCAGAGACTTTACTTTAAGTTAGCCATTTGTATTTTTAGCATTCTGTTCCCTTCCTTCCTCCCTCACCACCACAGAAAAGAACAAGGCAGAAAAAAAAAAAAACTACTCAAAGAGCCAAAACCATCTTTTTAGATGGGCATCCACTACTAAGACTAAATTCTATTATTTTTCTTTGAATATATACACCTATTCCTAGGTAATATAAATTTATGTTATCAATAAAAGTAGTGAAAAGGCCCATAAAACACTTCATTATTTGCCCAAGAAGCACCAAGATTTTACAGAAAAATGTAACCATTTTATAGTTCACAGTGGTTCTACATGAAACGTATTTTTTTCTTGAAAGACTACTGAGTATAGAGCAATATACTCAGCGAGTCTCTCAAAATATTTGGTGACTCCTACTACTGAGCTAGTAGCACCTGTGGCACCGAGGTTAAGAGCTTGGCTGCTAACCAAAAGGTCAGCAGTTTGAATCCACCAGCTGCTCCTTGGAAACCCTTTGGGGCAGGTCTACTCTGCACTCTAGGTTCGCTATGAGTTGGAATCAACTTGAGGGCAAAGGGTTTGGTTTTTGGTTACTTGTGATACAGGCATCAACTCTGTAACGGAGACATGTTTAAATACTTAGAAAATGGTAAGAAACTGTCTATTGCACTAAGCAAAGTTGACCCACTGAAGGACAGGGTTATACTCAAAATGAGCTACTCACTAATAATTTAGAAAAATACTCAAATCATCCTAACAAGCTCCTCCAAGCTGTAGAATCTAATTTATTGACAATTGATTTGAATTAATACCTAATTCAAGTCATCTGAGAGATCCAACTAATTATTCTCACCAGTGAGAAATATTACATAATATGTCACATACAAGATCATACAGTTGAAAGACGGCAAAGTTTAGAGTCTCAAAGCAAAGCTCACAATCTACAATCAACTGACTGAAAAACCAAGACACTCAAATATGATACCCAATTTATACAGATGGCATTGTACTTCATACTACAATACCAACCAGCCAACCAGTTGCCATGGGGTGAATTCTAACTCATGGGGACCCCATGTGTGCCAGAGAAGAACTATGCTCCACAGTGTTTTCAAAGGCTGATTTTTTGGAAGTAGATCCCTAGATCGCTAAGTGGACTCGAACCTCTAGTCTTTCAGCTAGCAGCCCAGTACCACCTAGGAACTCCTCATAAATACTAATATAAAAAAAAAAATAGAGATAGTTAATTGGGTTTTTCTACCTAAGAAAATGCCCATTAAGAAAACACCTGTTTTCTTAAACAAGGAAAATAAAAAAACAACTTCCTACCATATTAAACAGATAAAAATAATCTCTAGATGACAGATCATCAATCTAGCCCTGCCACTACATTAATCTTGTAAATAGAAATTTACAATTAATCTTCTATACAGAAACAGTTAAAAAAAAAAAATTGCTTTGGCATGGTAAGAATACTTCCTATACAGTCTCTGAAGCTCACCAAAAACGATGCCGCTTAAGGGGAAAAAAATTAAATCAATATTATATATGCCTCATGCCTGAATTCTAATTTTTGCTCTCCTTTATAATTAAGTCTGCAACTTATACCTTTCAGACACTTCAGGAACTAAAGCTCATTGAAACCAAATCTACAAAAGGAAAAGGCTCCAATGCACTAAGCTATACTCAACGTAGTCCAAGATATAATGGAGCCACTCCTCTTTAAGAAACGCTAGTTCTCGCTTTTCTAAAAAGGAATAAAACTCTTCTACTCCTGAGCTAGCACGGGACTTCCTATTTCCATTCTGCAGTACACTGGCCTCTTACCTGAATGTTTGTTTAGCATACACAACACGTTATATCCATAAATCCTTAACCTGCTGCCACAGCACCTTGCCAAAGAACATCCAAACATCTGACAAACTAAATCAGTTGAGTTTGAACACAATCAGTAAATGAAGTTATAGAATATAGAATTTTGGGGTTTTAAAGCCATTTCTAAAGAAAATAATCTGTGTTGGCTCACAAGCAGAAACCTCCTTTAGAGTCTGTCTCAAATTCTAAGTGTTGGCACAAAGACCAAAAGGATCAAAATGTTATCAGAGAACTAGTTTTATCAAATGTCTGCCTTAGCACTGTGATCTTTTAAAGAACTATCTACAGGATGTCAAATTGACAACAGCAACACGAAAGGTTAAGACAGGGAAGCTTAGAAGGCAGGGAGTTTATGTTAACAAGGGGAGGATTAATTTGGAAAAGAGTTAGAATGGCTGCACAACTTGAAGAATGTAATCAGTGTTACAGAATTGTACACGTAGAAATTGCTGAATTGATGTATGTTCTGTTATGTATATTATAACAACAAAAGAAATAAGTTATTTTATTTAAGAAAGGTATTGACTTTATCTGATGTAAAAAGTAAATAAATGGGTAAGTGGTCTTCCTGGTTCAATGTATCCTACACTAGAAGGTTAGTAAATATACTTCACTGCTGAAACTCAATGGCAAAGAGAAGATGAAAATGATAGTTCCTGAGTAACCAATATCCTAAGAAAGGAACCTATTAATATTGTATATGCAATTCTTATTAACACACTTGCCAACAACTTGATTTTAGTCCTGACCAAATGTCTGTCTCTTACTAGATCTAGATTAATTTTGAATGTCTAAATTATTCATTACAATTACTAGGGAGACAAATCACTAGACTATGAATTAGATGTATAATCTTGCTCTAAATCTTTTTGGCTATGCAAACTGATTGATAATTAGAATAAAGGAAAACACCCCTACTCCCCTTTTAATACCAAATCAATCAGAACCAATTTAAGAAAGCTTTCCTTCACTAAAATAGAGATCTGATATGGTTAACTAAATAATGAATCTCTTCCTAGCCCTGATCTGGCAACTTAACTTAGTTGACTTAGATTTCAAACACCTACAAAATTACTTCTCAGATACTGAAACTCCTTTGCAGGAATTTCCAAAGGTCTTGATGAAGTGAGGATGGCGAGACTTTGTCTCATATACTTTGGACATGTTATCAGTAGGGACCAGCCAGGACATCATGCTTGATAGAGGGTCAGCCAAAAAAAGGAAGACCCTCAATAAGATGGACTGACACAGTGACCCCAACAATGGGCTTAAACTTGGCAAAGATTGTGAGGCTGGTGCAGGACCAGGCAGTGTCTACTTTACTTAGCATTGCTGTGAGTGGGAACCAACTTGATGGCACCTAACAACATTGATGAAGCACATTTTCATAAATCTGTGATTTATATGTTTGCTTCGGTTTCTAGTCCATTTTTCACCCACTCTAAGAAACACCATCCTAACATACCCCTAAAGAAATTTACTGAGAATAATAAATATGAAATGTTATAGATTGAACTATATCCCTCCAAAATATGTGTTATAAATCCTAATCCCTATGCCTTGGTGGTGCAGTGGTTAAGAGCCATGACTGCTAACCAAAATATCTGCTGTTCAAATCCACCATCCGCTCCTTGGAAACCCTTATGGGACAGTTCTACTCTATCCTATAGGGTTGCTATGAGTCAGAATCGACTGGATGGCAACAGGTTATACTAGTGGTTGGAATGCGTTCTTAGTTATGTTAATAAGACAATATTCCTGTAGGGTGTGTCTTAAATCAATCTCTTTTGAGATATAAAAGAGATTGAACAAGCAAGTGAGCAAGCAGAGATGGGGAAGAGAGACGCTATGCCACATGAAGATCACCCAGGAGCCAAGGAAGAGACGGTGAAGAGACAACAAACTTCTCCCAGAACCGACGGAGAAAGCCTTCCCCTAGAGTTGGTACCCTGAATTCAACCTTCTAGCCTCCTAAACTGTGAGAAAATAAATTTCTGTTTGTTAAAGCCACCCATTTGTGGTATCCTGCTATTCTGTGGTATAGCAGCACTAGATAGCCAAGATATGAGAACATCACTATCATTAAAACCTACACGCAGACAGCCTGGCTGCAAATCAATAAAAAAATCCGCTTAAAAGAACACTTCTTTTTTTTTTTTTTTGGTGGGGGAATCAAGCCTTTTTATTGAGGAGTTTCTGGGGAGTCAAGAGTAGGGACAATGAGGTTTGGCACCCATAGTTTGGTCAGGATCTCCTCTACCTCACAGTCGATGAAAGCCAAGTAATAAAACAGGTAATCAAGCAACGTATCCTAAACGTGCAAGTAGGATAAAGGCAATTTTCAGAAGCAGGTGCGTTTTGAGCCCTTATTAGTTAACTCAAAGTGTGAATGCATTTCTTTTTAAAAACAATTTGCTTTTCACAGCAATTTTCTACGTGTGATTCCAGAGGAAAATACACAGTCACTCTTTCCTTCAGTCTCCCCTCCCTGCTCCCAGAAGAGTGATAACACAAATCTCCATGACCATTTCGTAGAATCTGCTGCTGCTAACCAAAGGTTGGCAATTGGAATCCACCAAGAGCTCCTTGGAAACTCTGTGGGGCAGTTCTACTCTGTCCTACAGGGTTGCTATGAGTTGGAATCGGCTCGACGGCAACGGGTTTGGTTTTGGGTTTTTTTTTTTTTCTTTGACTTGTACTAATGAGGGCAATGGTGGTTATTAATAGTAGAATTCTCACCTTCCATGTGGGAGACCCAGATTTGATTCCTGGCCAATGCATCAAATGTGTAGCCACCACCCATCTGTCATTGGAGTCTTGTACATTGTTATGATGCTGAACGGTTTCAGGGGAGCTTCCAGACTAAGAAGGACTAGAAAGAGGGGCCTGATGATCTACTTCTGAATATCAGCCAAGGAATACCCTACGGACAACAGCAATCTGATACACAACCAGTCATGGGGATGGCAAAAGACCGGGCAGCGTTTCCTTCCTTGTGCGTGGGGTTACCATGAGTCGGGGCGACTCAAAAGGCAGCTAACAATGACAACGGCATTCTACTACTCCTAGGAGACAACAAGAGATGTTATCCTTTATTATAATTATGCTCTTTGCTACTCTTAATCGTAATCAGATAGCAAGCCAAAGATAAAGCCAGGATTAGAATTACCTTCCTGGGTTCATAGCTTATTAAGTAGATAAGCTCCATAATACGATTACACATACAGCAGCCCCTGACCACCTCACTTAGGAATTTAAGATCTTCCTACTCATCAGAGGCTAAGTACAAATTTAGGAAGCTTACAGGGGTTGAAACCAGTCGCATTATAGGAATGACTTCTATAACTTAAGACACTCAACTACACATCCAACGTAAATAAGCTAATTTTATCCCACTTCCTAAGTAGTAAGTACAGAACACCATGACAAAATATGCCAATCCAGAAGCGTTTTCTCCTCAACTCAATACAAATTCAATCCAATTGCTTTTCACAGACCTGTTTTCATTTTCACCACACCAAATTTTCATTTGCAATTTCCTTAGTATAGAGCAGGAAAAAATGCAAACTACCTAGAAAAGATGACACACGCAGCTATGATCTCCAACTCATTTTTAAGTAACTAAGTATCTTCATTTGTCTAGATTCACTACGAGAGGTCAAAGGCAAGCTTCCCCTGGACGATACTGGAAGTACATGCACCCTACCTGCCTTACCCTGCCTTAGTTATCCAGAGCTGCTATAACAGAAATACCACGAGTGGGTGGCTTTGACAAACAGAAATTTATTATCTCACAGTTGAGGAGGCTAGAAGTCCAAATTCAGGGCGCTGGCTCTGGAGGAAGGCTTTCTCCATCGGCTGTGGAGGAAGATCCTCGTCTCTTATGAGCTTCTGCTTCTGGGAGATCTTCATTTGGTGCGGCACCTCTCTTCCTGTCTCTGCTCTGCTTGCTAGTTTAATCTCTTTTATATTTCAAGAGACTGACTCAAAAATCTACCCTACACTAATCTTGACTCATTAACATAACAAAGACAACCATTATAACCACAGGCAGGTTAGGATTTACAACACGTATTTGGGGGAACGTAATTCAATCCAAAACACCCTGTTTCTCTTTCCAGGGGAACCAAACCAGGAGTGTTCAGCATATTCCTCAGGAGGAAGCAACAGAGACCTCTTTATAGGAAAATCTGCAATTGTGCTTTAGAAATAGTTTTGCCACATACATATTTGTGGTCCTCTCATCCTGCAAGACATTGCCTTTCTGAAAACAGACACGTGTGCACACACACAGAATTCTAATAAACGTAACATGAAATGCAGTCAAGACAAATTTTATAAAAATAAATGATATAATGAGTCTACTCCATCCTCAAACCATCAGACTCTAAGGAATTTATTTTTAAAGATATGTACAGGCTTGTTTAGGCTCTCTAAGGAAAACCGTTTTAGACAGGAGTCCGACCTCTGTAATTCATCTTTAACATCTAAAATGATTTGATTCATAAGTAATTTCAAAATATGAACTTTGAAAGTACAGTTTATATCAGTTCAAATAATTAATTATTCATCAAAGCTATTTAAAAATTTGTGCTGCTATCTCCTTGTATCTAGGCTTTGATCAACTTCCAGCATCCAGAATAGAAGCTAGTTATTTTCTGAAAAAATAAAAGTTTAAACTATGTTCTAGTCTTGGCCCTGTGACGCAAAGGGAAGTCTGTCTTCAGCTGCTGGATCCGTGAAGAGACTAGAATGAACAGCCTTTCCCTCCCTGACAAACCACAAACTATCCCCTCTGTTGTTGTTGTCAGTGGTCTTCCAGTCAATTCCGACTCATGGGGACAGAGTAGAATTGCTCCACAGGGTTTTCAAGGCTGTGATCTTTCGGAAGGAGATCACCACACCTGTCTTCTGAGGCACCTCTGGGTGGACTCGAACCACCAACGTTTTGGCTAGCAGTCAAGTGGCTTAGTTTTGTACCACCCAAACCAAAATTAAACTCATTGCTGTCGAGTCTATTCTAACTTTTAGCAGCCCTGTATGTGTGACCTCGAGACTCCTAAATAACCTTAGACCACTGGTTTTCTAACTGCATTCTGAGGAACCCTGGGGCTCCTTGGAGGGGCCTCTACATCTGAGGGGAAACCAAACAAAGAATAGGTTCTTCAGGTTTCAACTAAAACAAATGTGGTTTTCAAACCTATTTTATAGATTGGGATCCTACCCAATCTGTATTTTTGTTTGAAAAACTAAGTTATGTTGCTTTTTTTTTTTCAACCCAAGTGCAAACCCCTACCCTATATACTGAGACTAAAAATTTTCAGTGAGAAATGAAAATCACATGCCAAGAGAAACACAACCAGGAAACTGGCCCAGCAGGACTCCTTCCCTGCTGGGAATTGCAGAATACTGCAAAGGGTAAGAGCAGACACCAAGCTAAGAGCAAGTCTTGGGGAGCTCCAACCCCTGGTCTGGAAACTCTTGAAATAATTTTTTTAAAAAAGGCAATGTATTTCTAAAATTAAAATAATGTAAGAGGTTCAAAACAACAAATATAGCCACTCAGCAACCACATAAAAATATTTTGGTCACCTATTCCAGAGATAAAAAGGCATGGGAGACCCTATTTCTGTTCCCTCATTTAACTGATATGAGTCATGGCTGTCCCTGTAATTTTACTGATGAAACAAAATACTTATTTGTTTCATATGCAAAAGGCTTTCCTCGGGAACTCATCTTCCCGGGCATGAGTTTTCTAACAGGTACTTTTTGTGAGCTCAGGCTGCTAACCAAAAGGTCGGCAGTTCAAATCCACCGGTTCTACTCTGTCCTATAGGGTCACAAGGAGTCAGGATCGACTGGAAGACAATGGGTTTGTTTTTTGGTTTAATGAATATTTAGAAAACTTACAAGGGCTTGGAAACCCTGGCGGAGTAGCGGTTAAGAGCTATGGCTGCTAATCAAAAGGTTAGGAAACCCTATGGGGCCGCTCTAGCCTGTCCTATAGTGTGGCTATGATTTGGAATCCACTTGCCAGCAATGGGTTTGGTTTGGTTTCTTGGTTTATAAGGGCTTTACCGTAGTCTGAAAAGATTATCTAAATACAGAAACATGTCTTAATATTCAATGGCCTTTATCCTGCCTATATGGGTCTCATGATAAAATCCTGCTTCAAATTATTTTGGGAACCTATGGGCAGAAATATTTGCAGGCAAAATGATGTCTAGAAATCGCTTTTAAATACTTCAGGAAACAATCAAATGTAGGGCAGAATTTGCTGTGTAAACTTTCACCAAAAACTCGGTATTAAAAAAAAAAAATGCACGGGAGAGGTCGTTGTTGTTATGTGCTGTCGAGTGGGTTCTGACTCACAGCGACCCTATAGGACAGAGAACTGCCCCATACAGTTTCCAAGGAGCAGCTGGTGGATTTGAACTGCTGACCTTTTGGTTGATGGGTGATCTCTTAACCACTGAACCAAGAACAGCAAAATACGGTCAATTATTGAAACTGGATATATGCTTGACAGCTTCCACAAGAAGAAGTATTAAAAATCTCTTTAGGAGGATGGCAGATTGTATATAAATGATACACCAATTTTATACCTACTTAATCTTTACCCTGGAAACCTTGGTGGCGTAGTGGTTAAGTGCTACAGCTGTTACCCAAGAGGTCAGCAGTTTGAATCTGCCAGGAGCTTCTTGGAAACTCTACCGGCCAGTTCTACTCTGTCCTATAGGGTTGCTGTAAGTCAGAATCGACTCAATAGCTGTGGGTTTTGGTTTAATCTTTACCCCACATCACAATATAGGATTAAGCTAAAGGATTAAAAATACAGCTTTCTCTTAACTTCACAAACAATTGGTCAGTGGACAGTTTCCAACGGATGTAACTATATCATCCTTTCATGGGCACTGAGTGATACATGCTTGGGTTACATGTGCCGCCCCTGGAGGGTTATCCGCAGGCATTTGAGCCACTTTAGCACGTTCTGGCATCATGGTGGATAATGGCACAACTGCCTAAAAAACAAGGAAGTTGGTCTGCACCCCATTTGAGTCTTGAGAGCGACTGGTATGAAGGGATGCTTACCAGAGGAGTGATTGTGGGACACTTTTGTCTCTTTTGGCTTCTGTACAGCGAGATAAGGCTTGCAAGTACGTGTTATTGGGAAGGTACGGGTACCAGCATTCAGAAATATGCAAGTAAATGAGTTATTTTTTGGGTGAAAACAGGTTGTGAGGAACATCCTAGGCCATGGTACCGATATGTACTGTGTGATATGCTTCATGGAACATGGGACCAGTTTGTCCCGCTTGTATTAGTCACCTCCATGATGACATCTTTTATAAAGTGCTCCCCAGAAAGTTGAGTAAGCTATTTTATGACTCCAGTGTAACCAGGAAGTGTGATGCACTTCCTGGCCCATGGGACAGATACGTACCTCGTTTGTGATGTGCTTCATGGAACATGGTGTCGATACAGACTGCTTGCAAATTGGCACCCCATTTTTTCAAATAATAAAAAACTTTCAGCAGCCATTCCATTTGTGAATACACATGGCATCACCAAAAAACTCCAAGAAAACAAAAAAATCACCTTTTAAAGGGTTATATATTTATCAATTGCAAACACAAAGTCAAGATCTAAGTACCTGTTACTCACACATTTATCAATTGCAAAGACAAAATCAAAGGCTAAGTGATTCAAAATGCAAACTACTGTTTGCAGGGATTTGCTCCATTGTTAGTCAAAGGAAAATGAGGCCTTTATTGCCAACTCTCTCAGCAAGCAATTGGGTGTTTGCAATTTTATGTAGGCTGGGGGAAAAAATCCTGACATCTCTGAAGAGTATATATCATACTACTTTGAATCATGATTTTAGAAAGAGTCTGCACATTTTAATACGGTAGAAAAGGCTGGTGAATATCTTCAACTACAAGGATGACAAGAAACACAGTGATGCAATAGAAGGGATGAGATATAAGGGAAAAACATGTGTTAATAAAACCAAACAGAAAATAAAGGACAGCAGAGCCAAAGGTCCCTCGGCCATGAGAATGAATGCATTTATCATACAGATATACCTTAGTCTCAAATGTAAACTCATTATCAAATAACTTTGCTGGAAAAAAAAAAAAAAAAACTATCCTTTCTTTACCCTGTGAAGGATAAAAAGAATTCTCTTCTAAAAGCTTCTAGAAAATCTAGTCAACATTTTGTAACACTACAGGCAAATGTGGAGCAGTGATGGCACAGTGGTTAAGAGCTGCGGCTGCTAACCAAAAGGTCAGCAGTTCGAATCCACCAGGCGCTCCTTGGAAAGCCTATGGGGTAGTTCTACTCTGTCCTGTAGGGTCACTATGAGTCAGAATCGAGTTGATGGTAGAGGGTTTGTTTTGGTTTATAGGCAAATGTGTATTAGCGGTTCTCAAACTTCAACCCGCATCAGAATCAAGAGGAGGGTTTGTTAAACAGATTTCTGGGCCTGCCACCAGACTACGCTGATAACTTTGAGCTTAAAAAAATGATTAATTCTTACAAGTCATCTGATTTTAAAAGCAGCCAATTTTTAAAAACTCAATACACGTTCTATGAGAAATATTTCATTAGTCTTTTCAAACATAGCAAGTGTATTTTTAGGAGAATTATCACCCTGTTTAGATGAATTAGCGTAGTGGTTAAGTGCTACGGCTGCTAACCAAGAGGTCAGCAGTTCAAATCCGCCAGGCATTCCTTGGAAACTCTATGGTGCAGTTCTACTCTGTCCTATAGGGTCGCTATGAGTTGGAATCAACTCAGCAGCAGTGGGTTTGGTTCTTTTTGGTTTTGGTGGTGCAGGGGAAACCCTGGTGGCGTAGTGGTTAAGAGCTATAGCTGCTCACCACAAGGTCAGCAGTTCGAATCCACCAGCCGCTCCTTGGAAACCCCATGGGTCACCACAGAATACTGTCCAATGTAGTGCTGGAAGGTGAGCCCCTAGGTTGGAAGGCACTCAGAGAAACACAGCTGCTGCAGCAACAGACTTGGGCATACCAACAATAGTAAAGATGGTATAGAACCAGGGAATGTTTTCTGTTGTACATTAGGGGCAGCTCTAGTCTGCCCTATAGGGTCGTCATAGTCAGAATTGACTCAATGGCAATGTGTTTGGTTTTGGGGTTCGGGTGGTGCAGTGGTTAAAGCACTCAGCTGCTAGCCAGAAGGTTGGCGGTTCGAACCCCCAAGCTGTTCCGCAGGAGAAAGATGTGGCAGTCTGCTTCTGTAAAGATTACAGCCTTGAAAACTCTATGGGGAAGTTCTGCCCTGTCCTACAGGGTCACTATGAGTCGGAATGGACTTGGTGGCAATGGGTTTTGACATTAATTACATTTCATGAACTAACAAATACATGCCCAATGATTTTTAAAACTCTTCCCCACTTTGGTAGCTAGAAATGTTTATAAAGATGTGACTTATAAAAAGGTGCTGAAAGATTGAAAGCAAGGTTTCACCTTGCTCAAACAAAGACTTGAAACAATGCCTACTTCACAGAATTCACTTATACAGATGATAAACTGAGTGTTAAAAAGTCCTCTAACTGATCTGTTTGATTCTGGGGGAAAGAAAGCCGGCTCCTATCATTCCCAATCAGATCATCAGTTTGTAAGGCTCGCTGTGATCACGAACTGTTGCTGCAGTGACCACAACTTAGCCCGCTCTGGAGCTTCCATCTTTGGGAAAGTGAGTCAACAGTGTGTCAGAACTAATCCAACTTCCACCAGGCACAGCAAGGCCGTGCCATTAAGGCATGAACAGCACACACACAATGCCAAGTCATGGGTGATGTGCAGTAACAATGGACAACCAGAGCCTCAGGAACTCAGTCCTGGGGATAGTAAATGAATTTCCTTTTGTCGTCTTTTCTTAACACAGAGCCCAATGTCAAGAGTGGGAGAGGAGGAACAAAATCCTAAAGAAATGCTCCAGAAATTCCAGCTTGCAGCTTTACCAGTGCCTTAATCCCCATGAACTCCCTCCTCCACGTCAGGCGTCTGAAAAAAATAAACACTCAAGATGACAATTTAGATTTTAACAAAATCAAGATCTATTACGCCTACCCAACACACGTCAGTGTGTCATGGTGTGGTGGCTTGTGTGTTACTGTGATTCTGGATGCTATGCCACTGGTATTTTAAATACAGCAGGGCCGCCCATGGTGGATAGGTGTTAGACTAAGACAGACTAGGAAGAAAGGCCTGGTGATCTATGTCCACAAATTAGCCAATGGAAACCCCACAGATCACCACAGAATACTGTCCAATATAGTTCTGGAAGATGAGCCCCCTAGGTTGGAGGGCACTCAAAAAAACACAGTTGCTGCAACAGTAGACTTGGGCATACCAACAACAGTGAAGACGGCATAGGATCAGGCAACGTTTTCTGTTATACATTAGGTCATCATGAGTCGGAGCCTACTGGAGGGCAACTAACAACATTTCATCTACACAATTAGAGCTAATCAACACAGAAAAACTGTTAAGCATAAGATAGTGAATCAACAGCCATATAATTTCCGGTTTCTCATTAAATAAAGCAGCAGACTAGAGGACATTTTCACAAGGGGCTTTGGTGCTGGTTTCAAGTCATAGTTGAACTGAAATTATCTGTTGAAAGAATAGCAACAAATATTGGAAGTATCTGGGGTTCTCAAGTTCCCAAACCCGATGAAAAACAGAATGAGACGCTGCCTGCACCATCCTCATATTGGTTGGGGGGAACCAGAGTGCTGTGGTCCATAGGATTTTCATCGGCTGATTTTCAGAAGTAGATCGGCAGGCCTTTCTTCCTAGTCTTAGTCTGGAAGCTCCCCTGAAACCTCTTCAACATCACAGGACAAAACGTTGCCTGATTCTGTGCCATCTTCGTGATTGTTGGTATGCTTGAGTCCAGGGGGTAGGAGGCTTGGTAAATACCCCCAGGGCCTCCCAAGACCTGGTGTGACAGGGAAAATAATCAGAGTCACGTGCTGTTTTCAGCCAGCTTCACACCCACTTCTCTGCAGAATCATTTCAGTGCTGTCAGATGCTCCCTATTCAAAATTAAGATAGCTTCACCCTATTAAGCATCACTTAAGAATATTAATAAAAACAAAGTGTTATTTAGATTTAATTGCCGAGATGTATTATACTAAAGTCACTGAAGTCAGTCCAGAAAAAAGCAGACTATAACGTATATGCAAGTAGCCAGTATGTCTGTGGATTTTAAAAAATCACCATTTTACAGTGACAGGCAGAACTTATGATGGAATAGTCAATTTTAGATCTTTATGTAAAGAGGTCAAATTTTTAAAATACCATCTAAGTTAGAAGCAAATTTAAAATCTTTATTCAAGGACAAAGAAGACTGCATTAGAAAAATTCAGTATTACTTCACTTTCCATAACCTCCAAGTTTTATAACCAATGTGAGATGAGAATAGATTCTAACAATAATTTTGATCCATAAAATGGGTGAGAAAATCAATTTTAAGCCAGCAATAAAAATGCTTAATGATATAATATTTAAACCAAAAAAAAAAAAAAGTAACGAAGATTCTTCAGAAATAATGAAATTTGGAAATTCGAAAGTTATTTTCCTTTTTTGACTTTATCATCAGAGAGGCGCCCTGGTCAGGTCCTGTCTACAATAAGTATTCAGAGCCTGGGTTCTAACTTCAGCCCCGTCGCTAACTGCAATTTGGGGCAAAAACTACAGCCTTACTGAACCTTATTTTGTTTTCATATTTAATTTTGACATAGTATTTGTTCTGCTTTTCTTATGACACTATTAAGAATATCAAATTAGAACAGGGACAATACATCTTTCATATTGGAAAGGGTTATTTCAAATAGTCTTTTTAAGCTTCAGAAAGGCATAAAGGTACAGTAATTGTTAAGAATGTTCTCCATGTTTCATATTCAGTTTATATTATCCCTGTTACGATCTCAATTTATTGTTTTAATTCAGCACAAATATAGTCTATCTTAAGCAATGTGCATTTTATTATAATCTACCAGGACCAAATAGTCATTAAAACATTAGTTATGACTTAGTAAGAGTCTACATGCAATAACAACCTTAAATTAAAAAGCAAGTTATAATTTCCATCGGTAGAGAAAATATAAAATAAGCTAAAGACTGATGTTTTCTCTTGATCAATGCTTTTCAATAATTTTCTGGGTGAAAATACAGCCAGAAATTACAACAAACCCTAGGGTAAGATTCAGTGGGAGAAAGAACGCTTCCATTAAATTGCTTTCTTCTGCCTTCGCATGAGAAATTCACAGTCAGCATTAGTGTCAATCTGAGAAGTGATGCTACAAGCAGCAAAACTAGAACTTTTGAATTGAGGAAGTTACTTCTTGATGTTCAATGTACTGAAGAAAGTAGGGCAAATGAGGCTCACTCAAGTAATAATTTATGTTTCCGATACGTTCAAAAGCTAAGTTTTGATATAAGAATTAGTTGTCCATGAAAATGAATGGATGAAATGCACTGAAAGGACCTAGTTATACAACACAATAAAACTTGCTGTTTTCAATTTGATAAAAGTAATGCTCTCTTGAAGAACAACTGAGAGGATTCTAGATATCACATCAAAATTCATGTCTTCATAGTATTAACCAAGCAGGTGCCCTGGAGTTGATGACTGACTCATGGAGACCCCAGTGTATGTGACAGGAGAAATGTGCTCCGTAGGGCAGTTAATGGCTGACTTTTGGGAAGCAGGTCACCTGGACTTTCTTCCCAGGTGCCTCTGAGTAGACTGAAATGAGCTTCAGCCTTTAGGTTATCAGCTAAGCACATTAACCACTGGCACCATCCGTTAGAGATGGTTTAAATGGAGCGGCATAGCTCATCGGTGGTTGATCACCTACCAGGGGTGGGAAGTACTACTTAAAAAAAAAAAAAAGAAGTTGCTGAGTCGATTTCAACTCATAGGGACCCTACAGGACAGTGTAGAAGTGCCCCATAGGATTTCCAAAGAGCTGATGATGGATTTGAACTGCCAACCCTTTTGGTTAGCAGCCAAGCTCTTAACTACTGTGCCATGCAGGCTCCAGAAGTACTACACACAAAATGAAATGAGAGGTAGCAACCTCTAAACTGTCTACTTACAGTTAAAAGATTCAGAGAAAACAGAAGGTTATGATGAAAGAAGCCAATATGTCCTACCTCATTCCTCCACCCCACCATCTCACTATCCAGAGAAATTTTGTTTCATTCATTTGAACCTTGCACAGTTGGTCTAGGCACATAAATTTTCTATGTATCATATATAAAATTTTCATAAATATATTGTGCCTGCTTCCTGCAAATTCCTTTTTTTACTGAACAACATATGTTAACTATTTCCTTCCATCACTATGGTCATGCCTAATTTTAATTTGTTATAGTATTCCACTGATTGGTAAATAGCAAATAAACAGATTTGCTTTATTGATTCAAGTAATGCTCCAATATTCTTATCTATGCAATTATAAAATGTACCACAGGACTAACTACTGACCCACTGCCATGAAGTGGACTCCAATTCATAGCAACCCTATAGGACTGAGTAGAACTGGCCCACAGGGTTTCCAAGGAGCAGCTGGTGGATTCAAACTGCCGACCTTTTGGCTAGCAGCTGAGCCCTTATCCACTGTGCCACCAAGGCTCCGTACTAACCACTAGAATTGCTAAATCTAAGGGTCCAGTTTCCAGTTGCCTTCTAGTTGATTCCCACTCATGGTGACCCCATGTGTGCCAAAATCCAGGGGTGGGCATGTACTCAAAAATTCTTCTTCAAAGTTCTGTACCAATTGACAGCAGAACACATTTCTTCACGTTCTTGCCACATTGGCACCTTTTAAGTCTTTGCCAATCGCATGGTTAAACAATGTTATCTCACCATTTTAATTTATATGCCCACTTCCTGATTGGATTCAGCATATGTTCATAGGTTTATTGGCCACGTGTATTTTTTTTTTGTCTACTATCTGTTAATCTTTGTTTTGTCCTTTTCTTTTAGAGGTTCTATTAGAGATTCATACTGAAATGTTTTATGCATAAAATTATATGACTGAATTTATTTCAAAATAACCCAGTGGGGGAAAGGATTAGGTGGGTTACAGATAAATCAAGATTAGCCACAAGTTGATCATTGCTGAACCTACCACTGCCACGGAGTCGATTCTGACTCATAGCGACCCTATAGGATAGAGTAGAATTGCCCTGTCGTGTTTCCAAGGAGCAGATGGTGGATTCAAACTGCCAACCTTTTGGTTAGCAGCCGAACGCTTAACCACTGTGCCACCAGGGCTCCAAAACCTAAACCAAAAAAACCCAAATCCATTACCCTCCAGTCGATTCCGACTCAATAGCGACCCTATCAGTAGTGGCTAAGTGACACAAATCTTGGAATTTATCAAATTATTCTCTTTTATACATGTTTTCACTTTTTCAAAATAAAAGTTTTTCTTTTTAAATGCTTTACTCGCTTTTCTCTTAAGTTGTTCATATTTAGTGTTTCTTACTGATTCTTAAGAACACTTTGTGGAATAAGGAAATTTGCCATTTGTTACAGACACTATATATAAGTGCCCAGCTTCTCTCTCTCTCTAATGGAGTCAGATCTCCCAGCTTCATTCACTGTATAATCCGCCCTTCCCCTCTCACGTGCAAAGCTGCCTTTATCTCACAGCAATTTCCAGCGTGTGTACAAGTTTATTCCCAAACCTTTCTATTTTTCTTCTGCCCTTTTTTTTTCCTGGCTATTCTTACTTATTGTCATTCCCCAGTGAATTTTAGAATACCTGTGTTCATTTTCCCACGTGTCTATTACACTCAGGGACGTCCTTCCATGTCAAACTATACCCCAAAGGCAACGTAGCTTGCTACGGCCTCACCTGTTGCATTCAGACTCTGACTTCACTTGACATACTGCTCGCATCTAAATGTTAAATAATTCTCCCCTCAGTGTAAAAAATATTTATTTAGCTGCTGTGAAAGGTCAAACTGCCAAACAGACTGGTGTAGCATTTGAACACTGCCATTTATATAAGCCTTATTTTTGTGAATAAGCGTCTGACTAGAAATTCATTAAAGGGGCATGTCACAGTCAGTCTGAAGCTAAGTGTTTTAAATATAACGCACTAATTTTAGACATAAGCATTTGAGGTCTACTTTACCAGGCTATAGTTTCATAGGAAAGTGGTTTCTTACAGGGGAAAAAAATCTTTTAAATGGCTTGATGATGCATTAGAAACAAGCAGCAAAGAGCATCTGTTTTCACAGAGCAACTGCTAAATTAATCCGTGTTAAGTCAGTCTCAACGCACTTGGACCCAGCTACAGGATGTGGGTGTAACAGGATCGCTCAGACTAACACCTGATACAGTCTTCCACATGCCAGGTCAGAAGGAAGAAACAGACTAGAGGGAACATATAGCCTTCTAGAATCAAAACATCAAAAAACCCCATCACAGTCTCTTGGGTTTGTCTGGAAAATTCCAACCCCTCCTCCACCCAGACTAACCACCCCCTATTAAAAAAAAAAAAAAGTCCCCCAAAACAAACTGTTCCATTCAATTCACACTTTCTGAATTAATGAAACTCAAGAGTCAGCTGAACCCACCAACGATACATGGTGATTCTCCCTGGAGTCTAACGTTTGAGTGACATGATCAGAGATACAGACGGATCAAACGTGAGCAGAAATGAACGTTTCTAAGGCACACCTGATGCTATGGGTGAGCAGATCCCCTAGCAGATACAAGTCTATCCTATCTGGGGCATGAGCACTGTGTTTCAGGAAGCCCCTACAGATGCTCTGAGCTGCATGTCCCCACAGAAAGAGCTCTCTCAATTACCTCCTTTTCAGTCCCCTTTGATAAGGTGGTAAACACTTCCTGTTTTCAAAGCAGTCAGCATGGATCTGTGAAAGACAGCAGCCAGGAATTTCATGCCGCTCTTCAGCCTAGTCAAGCTGCCAAGGCTTCCATTTGTCCCTGGTCACTGCTGAAAAGGAGGGGCAGAACTAGGAGGACTAGGAAGTGGACTGGAGGGCCCAACCTGGGACAAGCATTCTCTAGATTCCTTTCCAAGTGGTTTTTCTCCAGGGTTCACTGGGCTGGGCTGGTCAGAGGGGAGGGACAATACCAAGGAATTAAGGCTCATTTCAACCTCTTAACAACTTGCTCAGGAACAAACATGAGGGTGTGCAGAATTACAAGGAAGCCATTCCTGTTTTCAGGCATCAAAAATGTTATCAATGAAATGTTGATATGCTAAAGCATTTTGATAGCATTGAAATGCGCACCTTTGAGCAGTGCCATGGGCAACTGGGCTTCTCCTTTTTGCATTTTCATAGAGGTAAAGTACAGCTAATGTGAACATTCAGGTCTGTCCCAAAGGGTCTACGAAGAGACTTTACAAAGAGGCAGAATAATGAAAAGCAAGGCCATCATTCATTCAGCACCCGATATTGGCCGCCAGGTGGACAGGCTTCGACAGAGATTCCAAACTAAGCCAGGAAGAAAAATCTGTCCATCTATTTCCAAAAATAAGCAATTAAAGCCCTATGGATCACATCAGAACACTGTCTGAGATAGTGCTAGAAGGAGCCTGGGTGGCACAGATGACAGCCAAGAAAACTCTATGGAGCAGATCTACTCTGTAACACATGGGGTCACCATGAGTAAGTGGCCGACAGCAGCTAAGAACAACTACACAGTGCTGGAAGATGAGCCTCCTAGGTTGGAAAGCATTCAGGATACACAGTGGCCACAACATACCAACACTCATGCAGATGGACAAAGGCTAGGCAACATTTTGTTCTGTTTTGCTCAGGGTGGCCATGAGTCAGAGCCTATTCCATGGCAAGCTAACAACAATAATATTGGCCATGCTCTGGACCATGCTCATGTACCTTATTCTTACTTTAATTTCTTTCTCCTGAACAATCTATTAACAGCTGCTTTGTAGATGAGGAAGTTTAGCTTTAGGGGTGTTTAATAACTTTCCTGTGGTCATAGCTCTAGTAACTGGAAGAGTTGTGATTCAAACCCAAGGTCTCACCTTCAGCAGAAAGGGAAGGAATGGGGCTGGGATGAAGGGGAGAGGACCCCATGGAGAAACAGTCCTCAGAACATTCGGTGGGTCAGGGTGGAAGGTGGGGAGCAGCCAGAAACCGAATGCCTAATTGATAGTCTTATTTCTCCTAAATCAGCTTGCTGTGACACTCCTTGCATTTGTTTCAAGGAGGGAATTGCCCATTCCCTAACGAAACAGCAGCTGGTCTCCACCCATCACTCCATTTTGCCAGAGGCTAGAGACAAATCTTGCAGGCTACTTTATCAGCTTAGGACTTGACCTCTTTTTCACCTGCTTCCTCCTCCATAAAATTATCTCCAAGTGTGACTGCAGTGGTTCTGGGGTGGGGCAAAAGGTTAACTGCTAGGGAGAAAGACCTTGGAGATCTACTTCCATAAAGATTAAAAAACAAACAAACCAAACCCACACCATTGAGTTGACTCAGATTCATCACAACCCTACAGACTACAGCGAGAAAACCCTATGGAGCAGTTCTACTCTGTCACACCGGGTCACTGTGAGTTGAAATCGACTCCATTAAAAAAAAAAAAAACCCATTGCCTTCGAGTCAATCGCGACCCTATTGGAGAGAGTACAACTGCCCCATAAGGTTTCCAAGGAGCACCAGGTGGATTTGAACTGCCAACCTTTTCGGTTGGCAGCCATAGCTCTTAACCACTACGCCACCAGGGTTTCCGACAACAGGGCGGCTATGAGGATTAAGGAAACTCTGGCAGCATACTGGTTAATTGCCATAGCTGCTAACCAAAAAGATCAGCAGTCCAAATCCATCAGGAGCTCCTTGGAAACCCTATGGGGCAGTTCTACTCTGTCCTATAGGGTCGTTATGACTAGGAACTGACTGGACAGCAAAAGGTTTGGTTTTCTGGGGTTTTGTGAGGATTAAACAAGAAATACTTAGAAACAGGGACCTGTCGCTAGGACCACCGATTCTTCTCTGCACGTGATTTTTATGTATGCCACAAATGCAGGTGTTTATTCCAGAACCGCTGCTGTCAGTTACCATGCAGATGACTCCAACTCAGGGAAACCCCATATGTTAACAGAGTAGAACTGCTCCATAAGGTTTTTCTTGGCTGCAATCTTTAAAAAACTGCAGGATTGTAAAATTTGGTTTCGTTCATTGGATTTAAACTTTCTAGATTCTGTGGCGTAAGAGGATTTAACACATGACGTAAAGCCTTAAAAACACACTCAACAAGACACAAGGGCGAATCATAATGACCTCAATTAGATTTTCACTGCCTGTCAAGTTAATGGCATAGACTTTCAGCCCTTGAACTTAAAAAGTACAATTCTCTAAGAGGATAAAAGTAACACAATTCTATATTAAAAAAACAATTTTGATCGTATGCCCATTGAAGAGTAAATATTAGCTATAAAATGGAAAAAAAAACGCAAAATTGAAAAAAGACAACGAAATTTTTACTTTGAGAGTGACTCAATTTCACTCCAACAAACAACGTATATTTCCTATACTCCACTACTTTATAAAAACAAAATCACTTCTAGGCACCTCAGTTGAAAATGTCCCAATCAGTTAAGGTATTTCCTCTGGGCCAGCTGAATCTCTGAAATAAAGAGTTGTAAATTATTGAACTTTATTACGCTATTCACGGTATGAAACTGTTTCACAATAAAACACCCTAGAGAAAGCTGGAGAAACAAACCTTATTTCTAAGATTGTAGTTAGTTATCATTGATTTTTTAAACGTAGGAGAATTTATCTCAACATTAAGAATCAAACACAAAATTCTTTAACATCAATACAGAATTTCTAGAGTATTCATTGAAAATAGTCATTGAATATTGAGCAAATACAAAATGTAAGGTATTGTGGTAAATGATGAAACAGTGTAATCACAATATTGACTTCTCTCCTCCATCATTTTTGTTTTTAACATGTAACCACTCAAAAGTACATCTCCTGTCCCTGTAATTCATTTTTATATCACGGTGAACATGTATTTTGCTGTTGTTCTTAGTACGATCGAGTTGGTTCCCACTCAAAGCAACCCTGTGTATGACAGAACGAAACACTGCCCCACCCTGCACCACCCTCACAATCATTGCTGCTTGAGCCCACTGTTGAAACCACCGTATCAATCCATCTCTTCTTCGATGACCCTCTACTTTACCAAGCATGATGTCCTTCTCCAGGAAATGGTCTTCCTGATAATATGTCCCAAGTCTGTGAGATGAAGTCTCACCATCCTCACTTCTAAGGAGCATTCTGGCTGTACTTCTTCCGAAACAGATGTGTTCATTCTTCAGACAGTCCATGGTATATTCAATATTCTTCACCAATGCCATAATCCAAAGGCATCAATTCTTCCTCAATCTTCTTTATTCATTGTCCAGCTTTTGCATGCATATGAGGCAACTGAAAATACCATGGCTTGGGTCAGGTGCACCTTAGTCTTCAAAGTGACATCTTTGCATTTTAACACTGTAAACAGGTCTTGTGCAGCAGATTTATCCCGTGAAGTACATCATTTGATTTGCTGACTGCTGCTTCCACGAGCACTGATTGTGGATTCAAGTAAAATGAAATCCTTCACAACTTCAATATTTTCTCCAAATGTTATGATGTTGTTTCGTACCAAAAAATTCACTGCTGTTGAATTGATTCCGACTCATAGTGACCCTACAGGACAGAGTAGAACTGCCCCGTAGGGTTTCCAAGGAGCGGCTAGTGGATTTGAACTGTCAACCTTTTTTGGTTAGCAGCCGAGCTCTTAACCACCTCACTGCCAGGGCTCTGATGTTGCTTACAGTTCTCAATATACATAGTTCCCTCCCACAGATGGCTAAGCTTACATTTGTGTGGTGACCAGATCAAATCTTCCCTGATAATATTACATAAAATATCACATCCATACCATACTTCCCTTATTCCATTTTACTCAACTTAATTTTTGTGAAGTACCTATTATCTCCTGTTTCTCCTGTCTAAGCTCACTAGACTGTAAGCTTCCTTGATGGCAGGGACCTCAAAAATATTTGTTACATGAAAGAGTGAATTTTCTTCTCCGTGCATGAAAATAAGTTGGCAACTTTCCTACAAAAACTCGATTTTATTTTAAAATTGTTAATATTTACTTATGTAAGTATTTATGAATGAATTATTTTTAGAATGACTACAGTCTGTATATCTAAAAGTTTCTATGGGGGTTTCTTAAGTTAGGAGCTCCGCACTTACATCCTCAAACTAATATACAGCAATGACAAAACCTTATTTGGTTAAAAGAGACCACAGAAAATAATTACATGTTTCAGTATGGGGAATATTTGCAGTCAAGTATCCCTTTTTAGGGGCCAATGGTGGTTCAGTGATAGAATTCTCACCTCCCATGCCGGAGACCTGGATCCATCCCTGGTCATTACAACTCAAGCGCAGCCAACACCCATCTCTCAGTTGAGACATGTTGCTACGATGCTGAACAGATTTCAGCAGAGCTTCTGGACTAAGGTGGACTAGGAAGAAAGGCAATCTACTTCTGAAAATCAGCCAGTGAAAACCCTATGGATCACAACGGTTGTATCCCATTGTACATGGGGTTGGCCATGGGGCCAACTTGATGGCAGCTAACAACAACAATAACATTATTTTCATATGATAGGTTTCAATGTTGATCTCTACAGGTTTAAGCTAATATTTCAAAAATACTGCACCAATCTTAAAGACTCAACTTTCAAAACAGATAAGGATTCTATTTTTTTAAAGAAAAAAAACCAATAAGTACAGTGAAGAAATAGTTCTTCTCTATTGTTATCATGTCTGCCTATCAATTCAATTACACACAAAATAACTGGGTATTCATATTTACAAAAACAATGTAATTCTGTTTTTGAAAATTTCATCTAATAAGAACAGATATAAAAAAAATCCTATTTTGTACTAATCAAATCTTAGTGGACAATACCATTTTCTTTTTGATTAAAAATTAAAATTGTATTGCCTCGTTAATAGTTGTTATTGTTGCCAGGTGTCGAGGCAATTCTGACTCATAACAACCCTATACGACCAAGTAGAACTGCCCCATAGGGTTTCCAAGGAGCACCTGGTGGATTTGAACTGCTGACCTTTTGGTTAGCAGCTGAGCTCTTAACCACTGTGCCACCAGGGCTCCAACACCATGTATAGACGAGGAAAAACTGAACAGATGAGGCTGTGATAATAGAGGAAGAAGGGAAAGGTCTAAAGCACATCCCAAGAGGAGGATTAAACCTGTTGTTTTTTCAACTGTAAAATGTCTCCATGGGATCCAGTCATTAAAAAGCTTTGAAATTTAGCAGAGCAAAAAGAGTTAATGTATTTCTTAACGACAATATTTTTTCTTTATGAAGTACATCTCTTATTCTCTTAACAATCTTTTAAGGCTAAAAAGTAGTAGTTTAATCAATCTCTACCATCTCTACGAGTTGGAATCAACTTGATGGCAAGGAGTTTGGTTTTTTTTAGCTCATCTCCAAAGCCTTGTGTTATTTGAGGAAGACCGTTTGTAGCTTTCTCTGGAAGCTAATTAAGAGCATAAGACAAAACAGTAGATTCTCTTAGAAAGAGAACAGGCAAAGAACAATTTATATCAACAACATCACCCCCCCCCAAAAAAAGTAACAACTTTTCCTGTTGAATCAAGCTTCTCATCTAAAAACCATCTAAACTTGGGAAGAAAAAAGACAAAGAAGCTGTCTTGAAATGCTTGTTAGTTGCCGTATGGAAATTAGAAGATCCGAATGCTACTTTGGGTCCCTCGTTGATAAGATCCTAAGAAGTGACTGCACTTCTGGGATTCACTCACCTACAAAACCGGCTTATTGTCCTTTTCCCCTTTCTGAAATGTTTATCTTGCTTACTCCTTATCCCGGTTCATCCACCCTACAATGAGGTTTCGTACTATTCTTCACTTATCTATTCTGAAGCAGTGTCTTCACTGCAGACGTGGCTACGGCGGTTACATCCTGCTCCTTGCCTTCTTTGGTTGAGCGTATAAACGCACTAACTGGTGCCACAAAACTGACCAAGATTCCTGGGGACTTTGCTTAGAATGATTCCTCAATCAATGTATTAATCATAATTTCACACCGTATCACCAATGTCGTATACTCAAAGCTTCTACATATCCTCCTACCCTAATTCTGAAACCGAGGTTTTAAAAAATCTTTTCTATTACAATCTAAGCAAAATATACTAAGATAAAACAAATGTATACTTATAATTAAGCAGCTGATCACTACGAAGTTTAGAAGCTGTGATAGCCCTAATATGGCTGGTAATATCCATTCATTTCATCTTGAAAACTGATTTCATCAAGAAATGCCACATCCTCAGTCTACTTTTTTGATTTCAGAGTTGTCTGGTGAAGATCCAGCCCCCATTCTAGGACCCAAAATGTTTAGCTGGCATTTGAAATCTGCCATTTCTACCTGCGTTGGCGAAGCTTTTTCTAGAAAAGGTTTTGCTGAAAACTAAACCACATTTGTTTACAGCTCCTTGCACGTAGCTGATGGCCACCAAAGACCTCAGTTAATAACAGAGCTGGAGTGTAGACGTGTGTGGCAAGCTGTCAGGGCAAAGCATTTTAAATAGCTAGTCCTCATTTGAGTACAAACTGCTTTGATCTTTACATTTTTGTATGTTTAAAATTTTCAATGAGCATGAATTATTTTAGTACGTTTCAAAAAGTCAATTGAAATATATAATACGTATAAATACATAATACATGAAATGGTGTAACGTTCTAAAATTCTTATCAGAGAATTTTTTTTATTTTAGCTTAAATCAAATTCCTTCATTCTTAACAGGGAACACACTGCCAGTTTCCTACATGAGTCTTAATTAGTCAGTAAGGGAATTAGTTGGTCAATAAGTGAAACATCATATAGATTACTTTTAAGTTTTTAATGGCGTGAAAATTAAATATATTCGTTTTTACCTTATAACAGTAGGAGCTAACACTTACATAGTGCTTATAATATGCCAACATCTTACCTATATATTAACTCATATACTGTTCAAAACATCTTATGTATCTATTATATACAATTTATATAATCCTCCCAACAATCCTAAACACTATCATTCCTACCTCACAAAGGGAAAAAACTCAGGCAAAGCTGTTAAGTCACTTGCCCAAAGTCAACTGCTTGAAAGGGGCACACACACACATACACAAAACAAACCTGTTACCATCGAGGTGATTTCAACTCATTGCAACTCTGCAGGACAGAGTAGAACTGTCCCATAGGGTTTCGAAGGAGCAGATGGTGGATTTGAACTGCCAACCTTTTGAGTTAGCAGCTGTAACTCTTAACCACTGTGCCACAAGGGACAGAGTCAGGATTTAAACCCAAACAGTCTTGCCCCAGTCCAGGCTCTTGACATGTGCAACACTGTCTTCCTTGCATGGCTGAAAAACATACTGAATGACTCAGTGTTACCGGCCCAACATGATGCCTGGCATGGAAATCGACCTTACGAATATGAGAACAATAACATTACCTACCAGAGAACTCTATCCTATAGGGTCGCTATGAGTCGGATCAACTCGACTGACAATGGGTTTACCATAGAACTGGGCATCTCTCTTCTTCCACCCATTTCAACCACTACCTTCTTTCAAGCTCAATATTTATTGCATATTTCTTAAAAATCTAGCCACACCTGTTCTACCTCCAAGCTCTGTTGCGTAGCGCCTGGGGTCTTAAAAGTTTACAAATGGCCATCCAAGGCATAACAATTGGTCTCTATTCACCTGGAGCTAAAAGGAAGAAGAGTCAGGAATAGGAGGAGGATATGGAATGTGTGGCTAATTGCCTCCATGAACAACTGCCTCCTTTGCCATGTGACCAGAAAACTGCCTTGCTACCATTACTGAACATTTTGATCAAATATTCTTCAGAAGAATCTTTGATCAAAAGAGGGAAAATGTAGAACAGAACTTTAAATTCTCATGAACTCCAGACTTTCTGGAGCCATGGGGGTTGGGGGAACCCCTGAAAACTACTGCCCTGAGATAATCTTTAAACCTGAAACCAAAAATACCCCCTGAAGTCTTCTTAAAACCAAACAATAATTTAGCCCGACCAGTAAAAAATATTTGCCTTGAGCATTATGCTATTTAAGGGCTAACTATATGGGATCAAATTGACAGCAGCAACTAGAAAGATTAGATGGGAACTTTAGGGGCAGTGAGTTTATGTTAATGGAGCAGGAACAACTCAGAAAAGGAGGGTGAGAATGGTTGCACAACTCAAAGGATATAATCAATGTCCACTGAATTATACATGTAGAAACGGTTGAATTGGTGTATGTTTTGCTGTGTATATTCTCAACAACAGCAAAATAAAACTTAAAAACACAGCCACACAAATAAGTATAAACGAAATGGCCTCCGTGTTCCCTATCGCAGCTAAGATGAAATACATGTGAACCTAAATCAATAACTGTCTTTTTATCCTGCTTTAAAAGTCAGCTAGCTAATCTATTAAACATTACTTTTTCATAGAACTATAAATTGAGGAACATCTCCAGGTTTTTGTTTTGTTTTTAATAAATGACTTTATTCCCAGAGCTATCATTCATTTTAATATGGTGGTGGGTGGATTTCTACTTCTAGAAAGATACCAGTAAAACATATCTTTAACCAGGATAAATCTGAAGAGGAAAATTTACCAACTTTTTTAAGAAGGAATATACCAGTGTTCTCACTGTAACAGCTATTTCTTAAGCGATCCACATTAAACTGAAGACATAGTTGGGTAACATTTTTCCTTCACTGTGGTTTTCATTTGTAAATTCAGTTTGAGGGTTTGGGTATCTTTTGCTTTTCTTTTTATAGCAAAAAGAATTAACAAATATGCATTTTATTGCTTCAACTTGCTACTCATTCAGGGGGCATTGCTCATTCCTTCACCTTAACATTACCAGTCTACCACCCCTCTTCCCCACCCACCTATGAGGGTGTATCTGGATCTTCTGTGAGACTCACAGGGTGGCCACTTTTCCAAAAGTCGACAGAAACCCCACTCCATATATCTGTGTCTGGGATTCCACTATGGAAAGATCTCACAGTCAAGTAAACAGCAGAGAGGTAGAAAACCATCAGTATAAAAAAAAAGCCCACAACAAAACAACAAAACACAAAGTTGAATTCCCTACGTGCCTCCTTGCCACCCAGTGAAGTGCTCTACCTGCCAACTTAGCCCCTCAGTCAAGATCCTATGGAAGGTTCGGCATCTGAGCTCTCAGGCCCTGTGTTGAGCCCCTTACTTTGGTCCCTCAGCTCCTTTTTCCAATCCTGTCACATTCTGCACCTCTCCTTTGCTTCACGGCATGTCACCGTCCATAATCATATATTGATGGGCGTAGTGTCTGTCTTCTGCACTAGACTAGAAGCTCCATGAAGGAAAAGACTATGTCTCGTTCACCACCATATCCCAACGGAGAACAGGGTCTGACCCTAAAAGGGAATCAATACAAAGCTCCCTAATGAATACATAGATGCAGGTTAATCAAATCAAATCCCACACTCTTTCATTCTTTCATCCTTCACCCAATATTTAAGAACCTCACCAACACCCAGCTGGAAACCAGGCACAGGGGATAGAAAGATGAAGACAAAGGCCCCGCCCACGTACTCAGGTTTGTGGGGAGGGGGGCGAGACGTGGAAATAAACAAATACTGTATTTGCAAAGACGTAATCTCCATTCCCCAGACCTGGTAGGTAAACCTGGCTAGAAATTTATTAGCAGGAAGTTCTCTAGGATTATCTCATCCCACTGTTCCTTTACACCTTAAATACAGGAAGTCTACGCTGCAGGGACTGTATGTAGTCAGTATACCACTTAATCTATACTTTCCTTTTGGCACTGAACACTTTCTATTTTGTTTTATAATCAACGTGCCTGTCTTCTTTACCTGGGGAGGCAAAATGCCTGGGAGTAGGGGGGGAAATGAGGTGTAGACAGACAAGCTAAACCTCACATCCTAAAGCTTTACATTTAAAGTATATTATACAGGCCTGCCTTTGCATTTGTAATTGGTATAACCAGGTGGAGATTAAAGAAGAAATGTATTAATGAAAGAGGCTTTGTAAGTCTCTTAAGGTAACACATGTCCCCAACTAGATTAAACTTGCAGAAACAGAATGTACATTTCCATTGCATTTTACTCAGCTTCTTCAGGAGATTAGTGGCTGGGCGAAAGGCATGGAACAGCTATGCTGATTTCTGTAATGACTGGCAATCTCTTTACACAAGTATCTGTACAGAAAGCCTCTAGTGTGCCATAAACAGGTACGTGAAATAGGGATCTTTTAGTAACAGGGAGAGAGTCATTCCCATAAAGCTAATAACCTCTCCACTTCCCTTCAAACCAATAGTTTTCAGTTGACCACACTCCATCTTTTTCATACTTTTTTTTTTTAAACAGTTCTCCATAATTTAACCCTGTGACCTATTTAAATCACATGTTCCTTTTCACCTCCTTGCTCAGGACTAGGGATTGCTCCATCTGGTAACATCTCCGTAGTCCTAACAGCCTAGGCTAGTGCTCCCAGGAGCCTCTGCTGGTTAGGGTGACAAGAGGGAAATCTTTTTGCTCCCTGCTGGTTACCATGGCTTCGCACTGATCAGCAAGACACAGTGACTCCTTATAGATGGCGATCCAAGCTAACCTTCACTATGCTATGAGCAGGTTTCTACCTTCCAGGCAGTATTATATTCAGTATGGACAGGTTTCTATTACCTGCGAAATAGCATCAGCATTAAGGCAGGTTATAGCGATTAGGTTGTGTCTCCCAATATAAGAAGATAAAACAAGAGGAAACAAGTTTGAATGAATAAATATCGGGTTTTTTTTTTTAAACCCATACCTGTATCAAGCAAAATCATCCACCCAGGTAATAACAACGCCTTCCCCCAAGCTGAGGCTCCTTCACCATTAACCTTATTCAGTTCTTCTTCACACCCACCTGCAGCAGACCTGTTTTCTAAGCTTTACAAAAGATTACATCTTTTTAGTGGGCACAGACGTGACTGGATAAATCCCTCTCAAGCCTTATTAGAATGAACTGCCTTAGCCTTCCACCGAGGCTTGCAATAGAACTGCCAGCAAATTGAAAAATGGACTAATGTGAATCTCACCTCCACTCTTTGAAGGAGGTGACAATAACCAGTAAAAACGTCCAGAAGTATGGCAGAAAGAACAAAAAATGCAACCCAACAGGCTGGACCCTAAGTCTGAATTATATTTGCCTACGTGCAGCCTCATTTTATACAGAAAAAAAGAGGCTGCTCAAGAAAGTTAACTGTTTTGACACAAGCTTCAAAAATAAAGCTTATAATATGCTTTTAACGACCTAACTTGTGTTTTTTAACTTGTAATAAGGTCATTCAGGAAAACCTAAATAATCATACAAATAAATTTAAGCTATGGAGAAATCTAAGTCCCATTAATTCAACGCATTTAAGAAAGAAAATGCATTACGCAACACCAAATTCTTGACTCTTAAAACAAACTGTCTTAACTAGTCTTTAAGGTGATTCTCGAGCCACTTGTGGGTAAAAACCAGAAGGGAAAAAAAAAAGTTCAATGCCCTTGTAAGTTAAGGACTAAAAATCTGTAATGGCGTGTGTGGTGTTCTGTACAGCCTTAATGAAACTGCAGGAAAAACATTTCTCCGGAATTTTTTTTTTTTGGGGGGGGGGAAATTACCACGAGGTAGGGGAGGAAAAGAAGAAAAAAAAATTGTGGGGGGATTGCAAATATAAGATAGCAAATGGGAACCCAACCCAACGAGAAATACAACCTCCTCAGCCCCAACTGTCACGCAAACAACTTCTAAGCATCTTCAGATAAAAAGAAAGCCTTTCCGCACAAGGCATTAGCCGAATGTTCGAGAGTTGGATGAATGGGGAAGACTTGCTAAACACCTAGTGGTGGGTGGATTTCACCAGGCTGCAGCCTCCACAGCTTTTCTGTGCTGCACTGCAGAGGCGCCATCTTCTCCGTCTTAATCTTCACTCAATTCAATCCTTTTATCTGCACCCTAGAAAAAAAAGACCCTGCGGCCCCTCCCCAGCAGCCTGCGCCCCCCAGAAGATTAAACCAGAGTCCCCAGCGCCGCCAGGGACCAGGCCGCGTCTTCCTCAGACAAACGCCTCCTTTGATGCGCAGGCGGGGAGAGCCCGTGACTCCCCACCACCCACCACGGCCCTGTCCAGACGCACACCCCACTCCCCACGCGTTTCTCCCCAAGGACATCACACCACCCAGCGCGGCATTAGCAAGCCTCAGAAGTGGCGTGGGGGAGGGGGAGACAGGGGCCCCGGGGCTCTGCCAGGGAGGCCCCCTCAGCGCCCCAGCCCCTCCCGGGCAGGCGCGCAGCACCGGGAAGGGAGCCGGGCGGGAGTCTTGGTGGCGCACAGAGACTAACGTGGCTCTGCCTACCGCGCCCCAGGGCGGGGTGTCGCGGCTTTTGTTCCCGGAGACCTTCTCCCTCTCGGGGAGAAGGTGAAGGTGCCAGAGAATGCTCGGGACCTCCGGGCTCCGGGGAGACGTAGGGCGGTTGCGGGTCTCCGACCCCTCCCATCTCTCACAACTTACACAAAAGGGAGACGCGGAAATGTACAAAGTTTTGCCTGCGAAAGGCGATGCGCGACTCGGCCGCAGACTCCAGCTGGGTCACACCCGGGCGGTCGCCGCGAGCAGCAGCGAAGGAGAAGCGGGAGGTTCGGGCCGAGAAGGGACGTTGGGGGTGGGAAAGGAAGGGGAACGGGACGGAAAAGGCAGGGGAAAGCTCCTCGAGCTGCCCCGGCTCGTCCTCTCCAGGGCCCCAGCAAGGAAAGGGCAGCGATTTCATAGCCGAGGTTCTAGGGACGCAGCGTTTTCGGTTTCCCCCACGTGCCCCCACCCCGGCCACATCTGGAAGCTTCTCGCCTCCCTTGGCTCCCACCCCCAGGGCAGGGACTTGGGCTCAGGGTGGTCCCCTCCCCTTCTCGCCCCAGGTGGCGCGGACGGGGGAGCCCGATTCCTCGCCTGCTCCCGCTCCGCGGGCCGGAGCGCGCGTCCCCGGGGCAGGGCTGGGCGGAGGCGGGGATGCAGGGTGCCTGCCAGTGGGGGTGTGGGCGCGGAGCAGAGACGGGCTCCCTCGGCTGGTCCCGGCTTCTCTGGGTTAAAGACTTGGGGGGATCGGTCTTCCCGGTGGTCGCCCTCCCCCCTCTCCAGAGGCGCGGCACCCACCTCCAGCGCCCTGGCCGTCCAGGCGGCCAGCAGGAGCAGTGCCAAACCAGGCAGCATCGCGACCCTGCGCGGGGCACCGAGTGCGCTGCTGTGCCAGTGGGGTCCGCCGCGCCCTAGCTCTGCCCGTGCCTCCGCCGAGCCCGCGTCTCCGGTGGCCCCGCGCTCGCGCTGCTCCGGGTGCTCTCGCCTACTGCTGCCGAGGAAACTGACGGAGCAGGAGTGCGGCGGCGGAGCTGGGAGCCCGGGAGTCAGCTGATCCGGCCCACCCCGCTCGGCACCCGAGAGAGACCCCTAGCGGAGCCGCCGGGGAGCTGCGCCCGCTCTGGCCACGAGGGGCCCACGCTCCCGCCCCGGTCCCCCGCGCCCTCAGGTGCAGCGCCCTCGTCTCCTCCAGCACCCCGCGCGCCTTCCGGGCCCACCGCCCACCTGGACCCCGGGGGCCATAGGAGGGAGGGTCTGGGGCGAGGAGAAGGGCAGTGCAGGATCGGGGAAAGGTGAATCGTAGGACGTTTGGGCTCCAGAAAAGTCGAGAGCGCTCCTGGCTCGTTCCCGTGAGCTTGAGTCATCCGACCCCACAGGCCTCTCTGGGATGTCATATAAAGGACTGCTGCTGGGGTGCGTTTTTATCAGCATTTCGGTTTCTTTTTTCCTTTTTTTTTTTTTTGCTCTTGGTTTGGAGAGGTGGGGGAGGCGTTTCTCTAAGAGAATGGGAACAAGCAAAGCTTAAAGGAAATAGGATCTCTTTGCTTGTTGAGAGACCAAACGACTCATTTTTTTCTTTTTTCGGTCAAAAGCAGCCACGAGCAACCTGAAATTTCTATCTTTAGAAAGAACCAAAGGAGAAAGGCGCGGAACCTGGCAAAGAAGCGGGGCGACCCATTTTTCTCCTCCTTGAAAGGAGGGTTTTTCACATTCTTGTTGTGTTTTTGCTTGTTTTAGAGAAGGGGGCCGTCAGCGGGGATTTATCAGGCAGAGACGCATTATCCATCTGGAAAGGGGATAAAGTGGAAGTTAGGAGGGAAGGGATCTTGAGAGAGGATTCTTATTCGACCCCCCATGGCTAGGAACTTCTGACCTCAAACTCTGTCCTTGTTTTTCATTGTGTCTGCCCTGAATTACAGAAATGAACCTTCTGGAAAGCCACTTTCCCCTAGATTCTGCATAAACTATCCAGTGTCCGGGCCCTGAACATTCTAGAACTGCCCGAAAGTAGCCCCTGCTCTTAGCCTGAAGGTGCATCAGTTTTCAAGCCGCAGGCTACAGCGGGACTGGGGGGGAGGGTTCCCCACCCGTGAAAGGGCTGCGGTAAAAACCGATCTCGGCTCTCCCCTGCTCGCTGCGCTGACCGAGGATCCCGAGCCCTGTGGGATGATGGCTCAGGGAGGCCAACTTCCTCCTTGGGAAGACGCTAGGGTTTATCTTCCAAACCCATTGCCATCCAGACGATTCTAATATCAGGCTGTATAGAACAGAGTGGAACTGCCTCGTAAGGTTTACAAGAAAGGCTGGTGGATTGAACTGCAAGCTTTTGGTTAGCAGCTGAACGCTCAACCACTGCGCCACCAGGGCTCCCTTTATCTGCCAGCACCCCGAATGCTGTCTTCTAGCTTTCCCAGCACTAGGTATCCAGTCCTGACCCTGGGGTTACTTTTTTCCCGTGAATGCCCTTTCTGTGCCCTCAACAAATAAGGACAACGATTTACTATCATGCATTATTTGTTTGCATGCATTATGCCATTTAATTCCTACAAAAGCCAATGAGGCGGGTACGGTTATTATTCCTATTTTATAACCTTGTTGTCCATCTTCCCTACCATGCTGCCTCTCAGACACATTGGCCAGGATTCCCTCTCTGTTCTAGGTTTGTATGAGCAACTGAAAACATCTGAATGCAAAGAGGAATGACTGAAGATAGGCAGGGAGTAGGACCAGCTAGATAATTTGTGGGGCCCAGTGCAAAATGAGGAAACCTGGTGGCGTAGTGGTTAAGAGCTACAGCTGTTAACCAAAAGGTCGGCAGTTGGAATCCACCAGGCTCTCTTTGGTAAAGGGAAAGGTTTGGTTTTTTTGTTTTCAGTGCAAAATGAAAATGTGGAACCCCTTGCTCAAAAGTTAGGAAGAATGTTAAGAGAGTGACAGCAGAGCTCAGGGCCCTGGTGAGCGTGGGACCCTGCGTGGCTGCACGTGGTCAGACACACATGGACCTGGTCCTGGGAAGAAGGAAGCAGTTTGTAGGAGAAAGGGACTTTCGTTGAGCGTGGAATTCAAAGACATAGCGATGAGGTTACAATCTATAAAAACACAAGTTCTTAGATTGGAGAGTTTCTCTTTCTGTGATTGAAGTTCATCACACTCACGTACTCCCTGGTCAGGGTCTTCCTTCTGGGGAAAGTTGATTAGTTGCTAACTGTCAAAACAATGGGCATCGCCTATGTTTTCTCCTGTTCCGTCACTACTCAGAGTTTCTAATGACTTTGTACTTCTCCGCTGCTACCTCTGTTCTGTATTTAATGCCATTTCCTGCCCTGAGGCACCACCCAGATCGGCTGAGCCGGAGATAGTGGAGGATCCCTAGTTAAAACACGACAACACTGGGAAGAAGACCAACTACCCATCCGCTGAGATCTGCACCCTAGGCTTAAATGCCTCATTTTGAAACTCAGGAGCTCTTCAGACAGGGCATTCTGTCTGTGGGCTCTTTTGGTTATAAGAGTCCTTATCCCATTTAAAGCCTGCATCCCTTTCTTTAAACTCACACTGAAATATCCTCATTGTACCCCCAGCGACCAAGCAGAGCAAGCTGAATCTACCATGCCACAGATCTTCAGACATTTGCTTGCTACTTTCATGCAGCTTCCCAGAGTCCACTGTTTGCCAGGCAAAACAGGTGCTTTCTTCAATGGTTTTCGGTTCCTCTCCATCCTGGCTACCCTCCTCTAAATGTGTTCTGATTTATCTGTGTCTTTTACAATATTCCAAGAGTGATCTGACCTTTGCCATGTAGAATGGTCTATTGCCCACCTCATTCTCCAGCCAAAGGCTGCATTTGATTTTTTTTTTAGTGGAGAACCCCTCCTCGCATGGGCTCAGATGGGTCACACTCACTATCAAACTTCCCAAGTCTATTTTATACATGGTACTGCTGAGCCACACCTCTGTCATCTTGTGTTTAGGCTGTTATCTGTGCCCTGCAAAGATCACCAACTTGATTTTAGTCTAAGCCAGAAGATGGGCCCTCATTAAGAGCAGTTAAGACTTGTTCTGAGGGCAGTGGTGATTCACTGGTAGAATTCTTGCCTTCCGTGCAAGAGACCTGAGGTCAGTTCCCAGCCAAATGCACCTCATGCACAGCCACCACCCCGAGTGGAGTCTTGCGTGTTGCTATGATGATGAACAAGTTTCAGTGGGGCCTCCAGACTAAGAAGGACTAGGAAGAAAGGCCTGGCAACCAACTTTCAAAAATCTGCCAATGGATCACAATAGGCAACGTTTACTTCTGTTGGGCATGGGATCCTAACAACAAAAACAAAACCTGTTCTGTGATCCTGTCACCAAATGTTAGCTTTTATTACGGGGATGACCAGTGGTTCTTATACCCTTTTCAGTTGGAAAATCATTCAACTGAACAGAAAACTCAGAAATTGAAGAGTTCTGCCTTCTCTCTGCCAAGCACTACCATTGTATCACCATCCCTATGCAGCTGGCTTATGCCTCCCATGATTGTCAGTCTCTGAACATGAATTAAATGGTCTTCTACATATTCTCTTAGAATTTTTTTTTAACAAAGTCTAAACTTGTATTGACATTTAGAACTCCTAAAATTAGTCTTGTATTTTACCAGTACTAATTTCCCATCAAGTTGATTCCAACTCATGGCGATCTCATGTGTTTTAAGCTACCCTCGTATTCATCCTTGGGAATATATTCTTTCAACGTTTTATTCTTAAATTCAGAATGCTGCCCAGGTAACCAGGGACTTAGTTTCTTTAGCTCTCTCCTGGTTGAATATTTGGATTGCCACTTCAGACTTCCAATAGTGTTGGGGATTATGGTACCCTCTATGGAGGTGCGGAGCCCTTGGGGTCCAGTGGTTAAGAGCTCAGCTGCTAACCAAAAGGTCAGTAGTTTGAATCCACCAGCTGCTCCTTGGAAACCCTATAGGGCAGTTCTACTCTGTCCTGTAGGGTTGTTGTCGGTCGGAATCAACTTGATGGCAATGGGTTTGATTTGGTTTGGTTTTATGAAGGTGCTACCTTAATAGGTATTATCTGTGATGGCAGATACAGTGGCATATTTGAGAGTTTTCCACACTTTTTAAGTGGTCTTTTCTTCCAGAACTTCATGCCAATTCCTCTTTGCAAACCATAGTAGATTCTGAGTTGCATTCTCCAATCTCCTTCTACCTTCTCTAATACGAAAGGGCATTATTAATTTCTTTATCTCTGCCACAGCCTTCAACATCTATAGAAGTCTGAACTTTTCACAATAAAATTGTTTCTCCCAATGATGGGCACATTTTTCCTTTACATAATGATATTTTTTTCTTTTTAATGAACAGAAAAAAATGTTTTGTGTTCACTCATTAAAAAGAAAAAAAATCACTAGAAATTAATGTATCTGCATTTACCTACACATATCTGACAGACTTGCTTGTAGGCAGAGGATATTACATCTTACCTGCCTTTTTCCTTAAGTTCTACTTCATGTATAGGTCTTTACTACTGCAGCTATCTACTATTATATAGTTTCAAACAATATAGTACTTTTAAGATTAGTCCTTCCCTGCAATCACTGCACAAAACTACTTAAGAGATAGCCTTCCTACTCAAGTAAATGATGTTTTACAAACTGCCTTAGTGTGTGTCTTAGGCTGGGTTCAGAAGCAAAATCGGTAACGCATATAAATATATACACAGAGAGAGATTTATATCAAGGAAAGGGCTCACATGCTTGCAGAGGCTGGAACGTCCCAAGTCCATGGATTCGAATAGAGTCTTCTCCTGACTAACATGGCCACAGGGCCCGGCGAACCCAAGATTGGTAGGTCGGAGAACAGGGCGCCTGCCCACAGGCTGTGAAGATCGATGAATCCCAAGATCAGCAAATAAGCTGCTAGCTGAAGTCCCAAGAGCCAGAGAGGTCAGATGAACAGGAGCCAGCTGCAGGATCCAGAGCAGGCAAAAGCCAGAATGTCCACTTACATTAGGATGCAGGCCACACACCCAAAGAAACTCCCTTTCAACTGATTGGCTACTCTCATCACCATGAGGATGATCACATATAAAGACTGAGAAGCATGGCCCAGACAGGTTGACACACAATCTTAACCATCACAGGGTTATTTCCATAGTAACTCGACAGGACAACAACATTACATATTTAAACAGGGACCACAGTTGGTGGCAGGCTTACATAATTTGAGGAATGGTGATAATTCCAGGGCTATTGCAAGGGCTGATTTAAAAGAATATTCCTATACTTTATGGAATAAAAAGTAAGGACAAGAGGGGAGAAAAAAATGGGTCCTACATACCAAGCCCAGACATGGGGAGTATGAAAATCCAATCATCAGTGGGAAGATTTAAGGAGACTTCATGGCACAATGGTTAAGCATTCAGCTGCTAACTGAAAAGCTAGCAGTTCAAACCCACCCAGAGGCTCTTATCTGCATCCGTAAAGATTAGAGCCAAGAAAACCCTACAGGGCAGGTCTACGCTATCTGTGGGGTCATTATGAGTTGGAATTGACTAGATGGCACCCAACAGCAAACAACAGGAAGATTTCATGGAACCATATGGGCATTACATCATTCTCTTCCTTAGAGAACTGTGGATAATAGCACAAAGGTACACTGTGGTGGAAAATGACCCAGGCTTGGAGAAAGATTGACCGCTATTAGCTTTGGAAATGGTTATGGAACCTACCAGAGTCTAAGTTTTCTGAAGGAGAAAAAAAAAAGAGAGAAATGCTCCCCTCTTCAACCGGAATAGTGATGAGCAGAGAAGGTACCCAGCACAATGCCTGGTTTACAGTAGAAATCAGTTCTCATCTCTTGAGAGAACAGCAATTCATAATTGTTGTCACTTGTGTGGCCTGCATAGTCCTGGATCTGACCTTGAGTTGACTGTGCCACGGGGCTGCGCTTTGGCACAGTGGTCCCAGCCTAGTGCTGGGAGAGACTGACATGCTAGTAGATCCCTAAGTAATTTGTTGCTAATAAAAATTCCAAATTTGTGAATGATTTACTTTTAAAAAAATACGTTAAAGAGAGAAGATTTAAGGTAACCGGTACATCAAGCTACTCTTAGTTGCATTCTAATATGCATGTGAAAGCTGGACAATGAATAAGGAACACCAAGAAGATTTGACCCCATTGAACTGTGCTGTTGGAGAAGAATATTAAAGATACCATGGACTGCCGGAAGAATAAACAAATCTGTCTTGGAAGGAGTACGACCAGAATGCTCCTTAGAAGCAAGGATGGCAAGACTTTGTCTCACATACTTTGGACACGTTATCAGGAGGGGCCAGTCCCCAGAGAAGGATGTCATGTTTATAAAGTGGAGGATCAGAGGAGAGGAAGACCCTCAATGAGATGGATTGACAGTGGCTGCAGCAGTGGGCTCAAGCACAGCAATGATTGTGAGGATGGTACAGGATCGGGCAATGTTTCCTTCTGTTGTGCATAGGGTTGCTGTCAATCGAAATCAACTCAACAGCACCTAACAGCATGCTCTCTTGAGTGGGAGAGAAAGGCATGGAGTTGCAGCCTGTATGCTGAGAATTAGGCAAAACCCTGACCACTCCCAAGGGAATGTGCCAGGTATGCAAAAGATATGAATCATGCTTGCTGAAAAAATTGCTCTGGGCTGGTTGCCCCCTGCTGAAGAGTGGGCCACATCACATGGTCCATGCAGAGTCACTCCCCAGAGCAGAGTCTGGAAGGCTTAGCTCTCACTGGGAGTCGCCACGGCCTGAGGCCATTGCCAACAGTCAACACTGGGGACAAACACTGAGGTGGAAGGGATCGTATGCTCCAAGAAAACTGGACCCCTTTGTCTCCTCATAAATCACACCAGGGGGATGGGAAGTGTTCGTCCTTCATGTACAGTAAAACCAAAACAAAACCTTATGCCACTGAGTCAATTTTGACTCATAGCAACCCTATTGGACAGTGTAGATCTGCTCCAAAGGGTTTCCAAGGAGCGACTGGTGAATTCAAACTGCCAACCTTTTGGTTAGCAGCCATAGCTCTTAACCACTACACCACCATGTACAGTAATTCCCCCTTATGTACAGTAAAAAAAAAAAAGTACAGTAGCTCCCCCTTATTTGGGGGGGATACATTCCAAGACCCCTAGTGGGTGCCTGAAACTAAGGATAGTATTGAGCCCTATATGCACTATGTTTTTTCCCAATCATACATACCTATGATCAAGTTTATAGATTAGACACAGAGATTAACAACAGTAATAATAAAATAGAGCAATTATTAAGTAAAGTAAGGGTTACTTGAACACAAGCAACGCGATACCACAACAGTCGATCTAACAACCCAGTGGGCTACTAAGTGACTGACGCATGGGTAGGGTGTACAGCTGGATAGAGTGAACAAAGGGATAATTCAAGTACCGGGCAGGACGGAGCACGACAGTGCAAGATTCATCACGCTACTCAGAAGGGCATGCGATTTAAAACTTACAAAATTGTTTATTTCTGGAATTTTCCATTTAATATTTTCAGACCGCAGTTGACCGAGGGTAACTGAACCCACTGAAAGTGGAACCCCAGATAAGGGAGAGACTACTGTTACTCCTCTTTAACAAGAGGAAAGTCCTAGAGACTTTGATTAGTAACTCAACTGTCCAAATCGGAGTGAAGGTTGTAACCAGAGAAGTGTTACCAAACCTAAAATGAAAGGAAAGATTACAGCAGACAGGCCTTAAGTGTTCAGGAAGACATTGTGGATATAAAGAAAAGGGGATATCCCAAATGACAAAAAATAAACCAAAACTCCATAGTTATTCAATAAACAACTTTTGTCCCTGAGCAAACACTCATCTTTGCCGTATCCTGCCGTCACAGTTTTCTTTCTGGAGTGTAATTTATTCTATAGAAAATGTAACATGTTGCTGTTGTTGTTAGCTGCCCTCAAGTAGATTCTGACTCATGGCGAGCCCGTATGAGCAGAGTAGAACTGATCTATAGGTTTTCAAGTTTGTGGCTTTTTGGAAGCAGATCTTCAGGCCTGTTTCCCAAGATGCCTCTTGGGTGGGTTCAAACTGCCAACCTTTTGGCTAGTAGTCAAGCCCTTAACTGCACCACCCAGAGACTCCCAAATACAACACAGATATTGTTTAGTATTGGCGGATCGATGACATTTTTTTACACTTCCACTGTGGATAGACTTAAAAAAAAAAAAAAAAAGATACATCCCCTCCACTTAAAGATCTTGTTTATGTGAGAAAAATACCTAGGAAAAGAAGGCATAATGAGAAAAAGTATATCAACAAGTGCACCTTGGTGTAGCATAAAGCATTTGTGTGTGTATGTGTAATTCGCTAGGAAAAAAATTAGACTCCTAGACTGTAGCCCTGGGAGGGGTGAATTGGGGACTTCAGGAGGAGGGTTTTGCAGGAGATTTGACAGTGGCTGCCTTAGTTATCTAGCGTTGCTATAACAAACACCACAAGTGGATGGCTTTAACAAACAGAGATATTCTCTCACAGTCTAGGAGGCTGAAAGTCCAAATTCAGGGCACCAGCTTCAAAGGAAGCCTTTGTCTCTCTGTTGGCTTTAGGTGAAAGTCCTTGGCATCGATCTTTCCCTGGTCAAGGAAACTCTCAGCACATGGACCCCAAGCTGAAAGAACACGCTATGCTCTCAGTGCTTCTTTCTTGGTGGTATTGAGGTCCCCATGTCTCTTTGCTCAATTTTCGCTTTTATATCTCAAAAGAAATTGGCTTAAGACACAACCTAATCTTCTAGATTGAATCTTGCCTCGTTAACTAACTGCCAATAATCCCACCTCATTAACATGCTGTTGTTAGGTGCCATCAACTCAGTTCGGACTCATAGAGACCTTATGTACAACAGAAAGAAACACTGCCCGGTCCTGTGCCATCCTCACAATCCTTGTTATGCTTGAGTCCATTGTTGCGGCCACCGTGTCAATCCATCTAGTTGAAAGTCTTCCTCTTTTTCAATGACCCTCTACTTTACCAAGCATAATGTCCTCCTCCAGAGATTGATCCCTCTGATTACATGTCCACAGTATGTGAGACACAGTCTCACCATCCTTGCTTCTAAGGAACATTCTCATATTTCTTCCAAGACAAATTTGTTCGTTCTTTTGGCAGTCCATGATATATTCAACATTCCTCGCCAACATCACAATTCAGAGGTGTCAATTCTTCCTCAGTCTTCCTTATTCATCATCCAGCTTTCGCGTGCATATGAGGCAATTGAAAACACCATGGCTTAGGTTAGGTGCACCTTAGCCTTCAAGGTGACATCTTTGCTTTTTAACATTTAAAAAAATTCTTTTGCAGCAGATTTGTCCAATGCACTGCATCGTTTGATTCCTTGACTGATGCTTCCATGGGTGTTGATTGTGGATCTGAGTAAAATGAAATCCTTGACAACTTCAATCTTTTCTCCATTTATCATGATGTTGCTTAATGGCCCAGTTGTGAAGATTTTCGTTTTCTTTGTATTGAGGTGTAATCCGTACTGAAGGCTGTGGTCTTGGCTCTTCATCTGTAAGTGCTTCAAGTCCTCTCACTTTCAGCAAGTGAGGTTATGTCATCTGCATATCACAGGTTGTTAATGAATCGTCCTCCAATCCTGATACCTCATTCTTCATATAGTCCAGCTTCTTGAATTATTAGCTCCGCATATAGATTGAGCAGGTACAGTGAAAGAATGCAACCCTGATGCCCACCTTTCCAGACTTTAAACCAAGCAGTATCCCCTTGTTCTATCCAAACAACTGCCTCTTGGTCTATGTACAGGTTCATCATAAGCACAATTAAGTGTTCTGGAATTCCCATTCTTCACAATGTTATCCATAATTTGTTATCATCCACGCAGTCAAATGCCTTTGCATAGTCAATAAAACACAGATAAACATCTTTCTGGTATTCTCTGCTTTCAGCCAGGATCCACCTGACATCAGCAGTGATATCCCCCTTTGGAAGGTCTGGAAAAATTTGGATCAGGAACAATAGGGAGAAGCTTGTGTCAGAGCTTCCAGGCACGGCTGGCCATATATGGGATCTGTGTAAAGTTGTTATTATTAACACTAATATGATGCCTGGAGATGACAGTGTGTCAAGCTGAGGCTTTTACATAGAGAATCTCACTGAATACTCTTGAGCTGGGCTGCTGTTAACACTCCATTTCACAGATGAGGAGGTGAGAGAGGTTAATTTAGCCAGCAAAGGGTGGAGGAGGGCTTATCCTAATCCTGACACCATCTTGTTAATCACAATGCTCAACTGCAAAGGAGAAAAAGTGATTGAGAAAGACTTTTTTTTTAAGATGAAAATAATTCAACCACATTTTCAGTGTGCTTGTATTGAGGGATCAGAAGTACATGAAACAGGAAATAACTTGAATATGATGAATCAAGTTAAGGGGACACAAGTGAGAGATAAGCATTAGAGGTGTGACTGTGGGAGTGGTCTGGGATAACTGATGATTTTTCCCCAACAGGTGAGCTGAAAACTATTCAGATGATATCAATAACATGATATTACGAATAAGCACATATGTTTATGCTTACTTATAGAAACTCAACAGTTACTTGGAGATTTAGTTAATATGTGAAAGATGAATACATGAACGCATTAGATTAATACTTTTTGAGAAATAAAAAATAGCATTTTTTTAGCAGTTTCCAAAATGTGTACTGTGGAACCCTAGTTTGCCAGTATGTTACTAGGTTTTTTTGTTGTGTACATACATGAAAAAAGTTGTATGATCAAGTAAGTTTGAGAAATAAAGGGTTAAGTAAAATTAAGCAAATATCTTTACTTTAGAATGCCCTCAACCTTTTAAAATGCTGACATGCATTTTGAATTTTAAAGCGGGTCACTCTAGTATGCATCATTCCTCTGCTCCAATTTTGTAAATAATTTGTTTTGTGGTTGTTGAGAATATATACAGCAAAACATACACCAATTCAACCATTTCTACATGTACCATTCATTGACATTGATTACATTCTTCGAGTTGTACAAGCATTCTCACCCATCTATTCTGAGTTGTTCTTTCCCCATTAACATAAACTCACTGCCACCTAAGGTTCCTATCTAATCTTTTGAGTTGCTGTTGTCAATTTGATACAGTATAAATATTCCTAAAAGAGTGTAATGGTCAAGGCAGACAATCTTTAGTAGTTAAGCTAAACTATTGTTTGGTTTTAAAAAGAGTTCCTTTTTTTTTTGTAACTGTACCAACTCCTGGGATTAGTGTTGCACAAAATAAGCGTAAAGAACCCTGCTTTGGAAGCAGTCCAGTTGAAATCTTGTGCGCTTTTTTAGATCCTTGTAGAGTCTAGGTTTATAGTGTACATTTTTGTTAAAACAGATGTGTTCTTTACACTGAAAGGTGTTCCCACACATGACCTTGAAGATAAATTAATAAGAGAAGAAAGTAGAAATATTAGCCCGACGGACATTTTAAAGTAGGGTATAACCAATGCTGTAAAAAGCATTTTGAAATTTTACACTGGGAGTTAAAATGTTTCTTATATGGAAGATACTGGAGTAAAGTCTGTGAATATTTATTATACAAATGTATATTTGTATAACAATTGTATATTTATTATACAAATGACCAGCTTTTTCCCAGTCTGGGTGATAAATGGGACAGAATCCAATTCACACTTGAGGCTGCTTCCCCTTAAGTTTTAATATGTAAAACGGAGAAAGTATTGCTAAGTTTACAAAGATAAACCTTAGGATAAGACTTGAGTTCACAGCACTGCCCTTAGTCATCCAGGCGAGGGGCCCCTAGAAACCTCCAGGACCTCTACAAAGAATGTGAAGAGTTCCAGGAAGGAGAATTGAAGAAGATAGCTATTGGATTAATTTGGAGAGAAGCCTTTGCTGAAATTTCTCATAAAGTGTACATGGATAGCAAGAGTATACAGAAATATAAAACCCCCTGGATCAAAAAATAAATCTGAATTTCCATAGTTTGTCTCTGTTAGTACTTATTGAAAAAAAGGTGTTTGTCATTAATGGTGTCAAGCAACTGTCAGACCTGATTATTGCAGTAAAAAAGAAAAATAAGGAAAAGGTTTGAAAAGGAATGTTGTCATTTCTGTTTCCCAACTATCAGTGAAAACAGATTCTGTTATCTAAACCTCCCAGAGCCAAGGGCCCAAATCACCACCTTGTTCTGGTGAGTTTGTGAAGTCTGGTAAGAGACACTGACTAAACAAAAAGGTCCACCAGTCAGGCCCATTTCCTTTCACAAAGGAAGAGTTAAATGAGATGAAAATCAACAGGAAAGGAGATGAAAATAAATAGTGAAAACACAAATTTTGGTTTTCAGGTGATTCTAGAGCCTTAGCGTCTAGCCAAACTTAGATCTTGAAAAATATCAAGTTCAGTATTAATTCTTGGCCTATGTAAGGAAACAGGCCATAGATTTGCTTAGAGCTGATGGTGCCATTTCAGCTTCAACTACTTGAGAGCTACTGGGTATTATTTTCTTAAATTGAGTTCCATCAATATTTCTATGATTGCTTGCTACTTTTCCACCAAAATCTCTTCACAATCTTGGAAGCCATATGCAGACCATGTCTGGAAGAAGAAAGACCAAGATATTAGTAACCAAGCTTGAGGAACTCAAGTCTTTGATGTTATCTTATTAGTCTCAATAATTCAACACCTGGAAAACATCCATGAGCGATATCAGTCAAGAAGCTCTGATGTCATTTGCTCCTAGGCTTACTTCTTTTTGGAATTAGTCTTCATTGATAATCATTCTGTGTAAAATTTAGTTGCCATGAACCTAAGCACAGCTCAGAGCATGGCTTTGCTGGGAGTGAGAAGCAGTTGCTGTTATGAGTCACAACTTTCCTCTGTATAAGCAGCAGCCTCTTCCTGATTTTTCAAACTCAAAACTCTCTAAACTTTCACACACTTGAAGAGAAAATATTGGACGGCTGGCCAGAAGGACTTTTTTTTTTTTTATTTTTGCAATTTAGATGGTTTACAGAACGAACTACCTTCTCATTTAACAGTACACATATTGTTTTTATGACATTGGTTAACAACCCCAGGTCATGTCAACAATCTCCCTTCTCAACCTTGGGTTCCCTATTACCAGCTTTCCCGTTCTCTCCTACCTTCTAGTCCTTTCCCCTGGGCTGGTGTGCCCCTTTAGTCTCTCTCTTTTTTTTTTTTTTTTATGTGGCCCAGAGGACTTTTTCTCTTATTTCTGAACTCTTCTGGTAGGGAGGATCTGATTTAACATGGTTTTCCTTCAATGGAAACATACTGGTGGGCCTCCTCCCCTATCCTGTATGTGTTTTGTGACCGCCTGAACTCTTCTGTTTGTAACTTTCTTTCCTTCCTATGAGTTGAAAAATAATCTAGAACTATAGCATTTAAAACAGAAAGGGATGTGTGGTCATCTAGGCCAAGGCTCTAACTGAATGAGGACTAAGGGAGACCCAGGGAAGTGGAGTAACTTGCATAGTTGCATATGACTATTTATTGGCAAAACTTGACCCTACTCCTCCTTTTAGTTCAAATTTCATCTCATGGTGTTTCCCAGATAGGGGGATCTCACTGGAGTCAATCATGAAAACAATACGACACTAAGACCAGCCAAATTTTGTGAAGTGGAAACATTTTTCCTCATCTAAAGTCAGGTTATCTTTAAAGAGACTTGGACTTGGAACACAACTCAGAAATCACCTGTTACAATTATCATCCTACCAAGGCAGGTGTCTCCCCTGCAATTTCCTTGAGATAATCATCTGACGTCTGCTTTCTTATTTCTATTATTGGGAGCCACCTTCAGGAAACATAACACTTTGCTAGAATTTTTGTTATTGTTGTTATTTTTACACTGAGCTCAATTTTACCTTCCCTTCACTTCTATCCTCTGGTCCCAGTTCTGCCATGAGGAGTCATGCTAAATGAAAAGAGCAACACTATGTCTTTATCCACAGAACATTCCTTCAGAAGTTCCAGAATGGTTCTCCAGTGTTCGCTTGGCCTTCTAATCTCTTTTCAAAGCTGAATTTCTGGAGTTTAGCATATAGGATATAGTTGCCAGATCCATCATGATGCTTAACTTTGAATGCATTCCTTTCTGCAAATGAATATATCCTATTTATCTGCTCAAATGTTTATCAACAAACATTTAATGAACACCTACCAACTTGAGAGAGACAAAAAATAAGCAAGTAAATAAGAAAACATATAGTGTGATATGTAACGATATAGGCTGTGGAGAAAAATTAAGCAGAATAAGGGTAGATAAAGAATAGATAGAAAATGTAGATGAAGGCAGGAGATTAGGGGCCTGCTATTATGCTCAGGGTGATAGAGAAGACCTCACTGATAAGATGACGTTTGAACAAACATAAAGGAAATGATGGAGGAAGACTTGAACCAGTTGGCGGCATGAGGATTTGGACATATAGAACAGCTCACAAGGTGGAAGTCTGACATGTCTGAAAAACAGCGAAAAGGTTATTTTGACTCCAGTGTGAGGAGTGAGGGAACTTGTCTTAACTTCCTGTGGCTGCCATAAGAAGTACCACAAAGTAGGTGGCTTTAAAGAACAGAAATGTATTTTCTCACAGCTCTGGAGGCTTGAAGAAGTTTGAGATCAGGGTATCAGCCTTGTTGATTCCTCATGAGGGCTTTGAGGGAAGAACTATTCCATGCCTCTCTCTTAGTTTCTGGTGACTGCCTCAATCCTTGGTGTTCTTTTGCTGCTTATAGATACCAGTACATCCTCACATGGTATCTTCCCCTTGTGTGACTGTTTCTATGTCTTTCCTCTTTTACAAAACACCACTTGGAAGGGATTAAGAGTAGGACCCACTCTGCTCTGGTATGAGTTGATTAATTTGACTGATAACACCTGCAAAGAAAAACCCTACTTCCCCAAATGATGTCACATTCCCTGGTGTAGGGGCTGGGATGTCAATGTATCTTTTTGGGGGACAGAATTCGATTTATAACAAGGGTACTGGTAGGTGGTGAGGTCAGATGGGTTAGAAGGACCAGATAATGTAGCATCTCAAAGCTGTGAGGGGTTTGGGAGCCAAAGGTGCGTTTTGAGCAGAGGAGGGGCACGATATGACTTATGTTTTAAAGTGATCATTCTGACTTCTATATTAAAAGTAGCCTATAGGGAGCAGGGAGCCAAGGGCAGAAAAAGAAAAACCAGTTAGGCTATGGCAGAAGTTCATATGAGCGTAAGAGGTGCTGAGAAGGAAAAGGTATAAGACATGTTTCCAAGTTGGAGTCCAAAGAATTTTCTGATGGATTGGATTTGGGATGTGGGTATATTTGAGCTAGAATCTTGACCATAGCAACTGAAGAATGGAGTTACCATTCACCAAGATGGGAACCACGAAAGAAGCAGTAGATTTTAGTGGAGAAGATCAAGAGTTTAGTTTTGGACATGTGAGTCTAAGATGCCTACTCATCTTTGAGATGCTGGCTCAGCTGTGGATGTTTGAGTTTAGAATTCAGAGGAGTGGTTAGGGTAGAGATCTAGATGGCAGTGGCATCACTAGGAGATGTGGGGGGTGCAAACCATACCAGGTGACACTGTCAGAGGGGGTGACACCAAAATGACACAAAATTTTATTGTGCAGTGTTTCAGTAGAAATATATTATTTTTTATAAAAAATATCCTTGTAGTTAGTTAAAACGACAAAAATATTTTCGTAAGCCCAGCTTATATGTATTAATATACCTACAAGGCTAAAACTCTATGATAATTTATTTTTTGAACCTTCTAATGCCCTCCTGTCAGAGCTGTCATCATTACACACTTACAATGACACTTCGAATCACATGGTTTCATCGACACTCACTACAACCATGTATTGTTGTTTTCCTTGCTGCTGGTGTTTTTTATAGTTGCTGATATTGTCAAATTTTCTGGTGTTTTAGCTACAATATTGTGGTAATTAGTATCTGTGAACCTGTATCAATAACTTTTTTGAGAATGAAGTAGTAATTAAAGGAAAAGGAGGAGTGACATATGGAAATTATCATTTATGAGTAACAGTACAAAAAAATTACTAAGGATTCTGTATGGTCTGCTGATGGAGGAGGCCCATGGTTGGGGGTGACGCCATGAATTACCACACTGGGTAACATCAACCCTAGTGATGCCACTGCTAGATGGTCTTGAATGAGATCTCTTAGGGTATAAAAAGGACAGAAGGAGGAGACTTGGAACTTAGCCGTAAGGTACTTGGAAATTTAGGGGTTGGTGAGATGAACTGGAACTAGAAAAGTAAGCAAAGAAGGAGCAGTAAATGAAGGAGGAGAATGAGACAATGGTTTCGACGAAGCCGAGTCAAGAAAGTGTTTCATGAAGGAGAGAATGATTACTTGGATAAATGCTGCAGACACACCAAGTAAGACAAGGACTCTGTCTTAGTTATCTGTCTAGTGCTACTACAACAGAATTACTGCAAGTGGGTGGATTTAACAAACAGAAATGTATTTTCTCCCAGTTTGTTGTTGTTGTTATTAGGTGCTGTCAAGTTGGTTCTGACTCATAGTGACCCTACGTACAACAGAATGAAACACTACCTGGGTCCTGCGCCATTCTCACAATCATTGCTATGTTTGAGCCCATTGTTGCAGCCACTGTGTCAATCCATCTTGTTGATGGATTGTCTTCTTTTTTTTTGCTGACCTTTTTACCTTATTAAGCATGATGTCCTTCTCCAGGGACTGTTCCCTCCTGATAATATGTCCAAAGTTTGTGAGACAAAGTCTTGCCATCCTTGCTTCCAAGGAGCACTCTGGCTGTACTTCCCCCAAGACAGACTTGTTTGTTCTTCTGGCTTCTCACAGTTTAGGAGGCTAGAAGTTCAAATTCAGGGTGCTGGCTCTAGGGGAAGCCTTCTCTCTGTGTCGACTCTGGATGAAGGTCCTTGTCTCTTTTGAGCTTCTGCTCCTGGGTGATCTTCATGTGGCTTAGGGTCTCTCTTCTTCCATCTCTACTTCCTCGCTTGCTTGTTTTAATCTCTTTTATACCTCAAAAAACATTGACTCAAGACACTCTGCAGTAATCCTGCCTCATTAACATGACAAAGACAAACCTTTCCCAAATGGGTTTATAATCCTAAGCATAGTGGTTAGGATTTATAACACATGATTTTGGGGGACACAATATCACCCATATCAGATCCCATTGGTTTAGTGATGGAGAGGCCACTGATGGCATTGACAAGAACTGGTTCAGAAAGTAGGCTCAAAAGTGAGTGGATAAGAGGTATTTGAGCTAGCAATTATACAAAATTCTTTTGAGGACTTTTGTTATAAAGCAGGCAAAAAAATTACATGACAGTTAAGGGGTAATGTCAGAAGAGGATTTTATTTTATTTATTTATTTTGAGGGACAGTATGATTGCAGGTTGAGAGGAATGATTCTGTAAAAAAAGGGAAAATGGTGAAGCAGGAGAGGAGAATTGTTCTGGAACAATGTCCTGGAGTAGATTAGAGAGAAGGGAACACAGTACACCCAGGCAAGAATTGGTCTTAGGATCAATATCTACAGCTGTGTTACTCAGTTCAATAGCCACTAGCCAGGTGTTGCTGTTTAAATGTAAATGAATTAAAATTAAGTAAACATAGCTACTCAGTTGTGCTAGCCACATTTGAAGTGCTCAATAGTTACATGTGGCTAGTGACAACATCACTGGACAGCATCAACATAGAACATTTTGATGGTCACAGAAAATTCTGTTAGATAAGCCTGAACTATAGTTATGAAGGAAAGCAGAGTGTATGAGTGTATGTAGGTAGGTGGGCAGATGTAGTGGTGGGAGCTTGTGGAAAGTCTACTGATTGCTTCAGTTTCTCACTTAAGGAGGAATCAAGGTCATGAACTGAGAGTGAGGATGGAGGAGTGTCTTAGTCATCTAGAGCTGCTATAACAGAAATACCGTAAGTGGATGGCTTTAACAAAGAGAAGCTTGTTTCCTCATAGTAAAGTAGGCTAAAAGTCCAAATTCAGGACATCAGCTTCAGGGGCAGACTTTCTCTCTCTGATGGCCTTTTCATCAATCTTCCGCCAGACTAGGAGATTCTCCGTACAGGGACCCTGGGTCCAAAGGACATGCTCTGCTCTCGGCACTGCTTTCTTGGTGGTATGAGGTCCCCCACTCTCTGCTTGCTTCTCTCCCTTTCCTTTTATCTCTTGTAAGATAAAAAATGGTACAAGCCACACCCCAGGGAAACTTCCTTTACATTGGATCAGGAATGTGGCCTGAGCAAGGGTGTTAGATCCCACCCTAATCCTCTTTAACCCACAGGCAGAATATAAGGATCTATAAAAGGTAGGAAAACCACAAAATGGAGGATAACCACGCAATACTGGGAATCATGGCCTAACCAAGTTGACACATATTTTGGGGGGACACAATTCAATTCATGACAAGAAGGAAAAGTTGGAACTTGGAGGAAAATGTGCGAAATATTTCTCTAGGAGATAGAGATAGTGAATGGACAAGAAAAAATGTAGGCTTGCCAGTCAGCAGTAAGGATCCACTTTAGGTCAATGGCCTTTAATTTACAGCGACCAAATCTGACAGCTGTGCTGACAGCTGTGTGTTTTTCTCTAGCTGTGTCTGTCTGCTTGATGCAGTGTGGAAATAGGTGGAAAGTTGGAGCTGGCTCAGTCAGTGGTTTTCCTGGCTGCACATTAGAATTGCCTGAAGGATCTTTTAAAAAATTTAGAAGCCTCATCCTCACAACCAGAGATTCTGATTTAACATTCTGAAAATGGGGCCTAGGCATTAAGCTACTTAAATCTCCCCTGTGATTCTAATGCACAGACATGTTGAGAGCCTCTGGGTTAGAGTAAGAAGGTAGAGGAACTGTGCAGAGAAGTGGTGGAGAATAGAGGAACTTTGCTGGTGAAGGACCACGGTTTCCACAGGTGCAATGAAAGGGATTCAGGAGTTGTGGATGGAGGGAAGATGGGATTCGACTGGCGTGTATTCAAGGATGAGAGATGAGAGTCTTCTTGGGTGACTAATACAAATTTACTACAATGAGATCTGCCATGATGGTTTAAATCTACACAGTCAACAGAAATACAGTACCGAACAGAGTAATACAAACCACATATGCAATTTCAAACTTTTCAGTTTAAAATAGTAGCCACATTAAACAAAGGAAAAAGGAGCAAGTGAAATTAGTTTCAATAATAGATTTTATGTAACCCCATATATCTGAAATATCATTCCAACATGTTATGAGTATAAAAAATTCGTAATGAGATATTTTACTTTTTTTTCACTTTGTCTTTAAAATTTCACATGTATTTTACACTGACAGCACATTTCAGTTCAGATCAGACAAATTTCAAGTGCTCAGTACCTGCATGCGGCTGGTGACTGCCGTATTGGACAGGGCAGGTCTAGGTGGAGGTGATTAAGTTTTAAGTATTGGGTGACTTCTGTATTTCTCTTGGAAATACAAACACACTGTACTACATTTATAATTGTAAAATACAAAACCCTGTTATCTTGTCATTTCTTTCTATCACAAAATTCTCACTCCCTCCTCTTCCTCTCCCCCAATCTCTCTTGAATCCATTTCCATTAAACTTCGACTTAACTACTCCGCCGAAAGAGCTCTTATCAAGGTCATCAGTGTGACATTTACATCACTAAATCCAGTCCTTGGTGATGTTCCCAGATGTACCCAGGGCTCTAGAGGCCTTCTGATGAAGGTGTGGAGGTCTGGGAGGGACCCTCCTCCAGGGCGAACAGATTTAAAATAAGGTGCACAAGATCAATCACAGACTATGCAGAGTGAGGCCATGTCTCCTCTTCGGGGGGCCACTCTACACGTTTCTATGTGCATTCATTTTGTATGAGCTCTTTCAGTAAACTCCCAGTTCTCTTGGCTCATAGAACCATTGAACAGATACTTCCAAGTCCTTTTCATGTTAGCATTTGATTTCAAGCCATGTCTCCCCCATTTTATACTTTAATGGTTGTTTTTTTTTTTTTTAGCAAACTCAAATGCAGAACTTTACTTTTATCCTGGCAATAGTAACTCAGCTCATTATTTTGTTAAGGAATGACAAGATGAACATCTAAAACTACAAGTAATACTTTTATAATTTTGGTAAGAGCCTTGTGTTATTATCTACAGTACTGAGGTAATTTAAAAAATTTCCTTCATGTACGATATTCCTTGTCATTGCTCCAAAATATGACGCACTTGTCTTGGGCACCTTTACGTAAGTTTGGGGAGACAGGACGACTGAGTACCTATCAGTTAAAACGTTATGATGATTGCTCAGCCAGGTGTGATCATATCTAAT